>NW_023503313.1:2470080-2692781 GCF_014529535.1 Bradysia coprophila | reverse complement strand
AATTTCAGCTAGCCGGTACATTATATACTTGACGTGAACATATCTATCAGTAAAAATCTCGTGNAGTCAACACATTTTTCCGACCCCCTGAAATAAGAAAGTTACAGCACTCGAAATACATGCACAATTAGAATATTTTGTAAGAAAATGTTAGACGACTTTCATGATTCTTTACGGTTCGAGTGCACGTTTCTTAGTGACTTTCCTGTGTACATAAAGTCTGAAACACCAAAAAAAAAAAAAAAAAAAAAAAAAAAAAAAAAAAAAAAAAAAAAATTCTTACGGTTCGAGTGACGTTAGCTGCTTAAGTGACTTTCCTGTGAGTGACATGAAAGTCGTTGAATTATTCACCAAATGAACTTTCAAATTGAGTCAACACATTTTTCCGACCCCTGAAATAAGAAAGTTACAGCACTCGAAATACATGCACAATTAGAATATCTTGTAAGAAAATGTTAGACGACTTTCATGATTCTTTACGGTTCGAATGCACGTTTAGCTGCTTTAAGTGACTTTCCTGTAAGTGACATGAAAGTCGTTGAATTATTCACCAAATGAACTTTCAAATTGAGTCAACACATTTTTCCGACCCCTGAAATAAGAAAGTTACAGCACTCGAAATACATGCACAATTAGAATATTTTGTAAGAAAATGTTAGACGACTTTCATGATTCTTTACGGTTCGAGTGCACGTTTAGCTGCTTTAAGTGACTTTCCTGTGAGTGACATGAAAGTCGTTGAATTATTCACCAAATGAACTTTCAAATTGAGTCAACACATTTTTTCCGACCCCCTGAAATAAGAAAGTTACAGCACTCGAAATACATGCACAATTAGAATATTTTGTAAGAAAATGTTAGACGACTTTCATGATTCTTTACGGTTCGAGTGCACGTTTAGCTGCTTTAAGTGACTTTCCTGTAAGTGACATGAAAGTCGTTGAATTATTCACCAAATGAACTTTCAAATTGAGTCAACACATTTTTCCGACCCCCTGAAATAAGAAAGTTACAGCACTCGAAATACATGCACAATTAGAATATTTTGTAAGAAAATGTTAGACGACTTTCATGATTCTTTACGGTTCGAATGCACGTTTAGCTGCTTTAAGTGACTTTCCTGTGAGTGACATGAAAGTCGTTGAATTATTCACCAAATGAACTTTCAAATTGAGTCAACACATTTTTCCGACCCCCTGAAATAAGAAAGTTACAGCCACTCGAAATAACGTATGTTCACAAGTTAGTGTTAATGATTTTGTGTACATGAAAGTCGTTGATTATCACCAATGAACTTTCAATTGATCAACACATTTTTCCCGACTCTTAAATAAGAAATATAAGCACTAAATACATGACAATTAGAATATTTTGTAAGAAAATGTTAGACGACTTTCATGATTCTTTACGGTTCGAGTGCACGTTTAGCTGCTTTAAGTGACTTTCCTGTGAGTGGACATGAAAGTCGTTGAATTATTCACCAAATGAACTTTCAAATTGAGTCAACACATTTTTCCGACCCCCTGAAATAAGAAAGTTGCAGCACTCGAAATACATGCACAATTAGTATATTTTGTAAGAAAATGTTAGACGACTTTCATGATTCTTTACGGTTCGAGTGCACGTTTAGCTGATTTAAGTGACTTTCCTGTGAGTGACATGAAAGTCGTTGAATTATTCACCAAATGAACTTTCAAATTGAGTCAACACATTTTTCCGACCCCCTGAAACAAGAAAGTTACAGCACTCGAAATACATGCACAATTAGAATATTTTGTAAGAAAATGTTAGACGACTTTCATGATTCTTTACGGTTCGAGTGCACGTTTAGCTGCTTTAAGTGACTTTCCTGTGAGTGACATGAAAGTCGTTGAATTATTCACCAAATGAACTTTCAAATTGAGGCAACATATTTTTCCGACCGCACTGAAATAAGAAAGTTACAGCACTCGAAATACATGCACAATTAGAAAATTTTGTAAGAAAATGTTAGTCGACTTTCACGATTCTTCACATTTCATACGTTGTTAGGCGACAAACATTTTATGGTATTAGATCGTAGATCATTAGATCGATGTGTACTCTTTGAAAGATGATTCTGGAGTGAAAAAAACGTAGCTTGTGCGTTTTTTTATACATAAATAGATATTCAAATAGCCAACTATCAAATTTGATAGTCACCTCTCGAATTTGATAGTCAATTATCAAGTTGATTGTCTTCCATCAATTCCAATATCAATATATATTCGTTGGCGAAAACAAATTCACATGATTTACACAAACACCCTAAAAAAAATCAAATTTCATCAAAGTAATCGTATCGTAATTAATAGAGAAGTTATTAACAGTGTAAAATCAGGTTTTCCTGGAATAACTTCCAGATTCTTAATCCCACATGGCTCATCTTCGAACTTAGCCTGAAGAATTTAATTCCACATCGATTAAAAACAAATTGTTCAAATTGGTTAAGAATTACTCGAGTTATCCTGCCCACAAGAAAAACGGTTACAGACATTTAACGTTTTTCATAACATTTCATAAATTTTCAATCAAAATGTACATGTGTGGTTACAGTCATTTTTCGGTATTTTCTGGCGTAAGACCCTGACTTTCAGTCAAGGGAATAAAATCGGCGGAAATCGGATTGAAGTTAAATTTCTCGAAATGTGAATTGAAGGTACTGGGTACACAGAGTCAAGAAGAAATCACAGAAATTCACAGTATTTTCAATGAAGCTGCACCGGGGATTTTACTTAAAGAAAACGAAATCGATTTATTGGGAGCACCTTTGATGGTTTGTGGTATTGGTCCAGCGATAAGGTCGAAAACTGAAAAACTGAAATTAATGACCAGTCGTATGAAAATGTTGAACGCACATCATGCATACTTTCTGATTAGACATTCGCAAGCTATCCCAAAACTAACTTTTTTGTTGAGAACAACCCCCTGTTGGTATGAAATGGAACTTTTGGAAGAATATGATCACACATTGAAATCGTCGCTGGAAGAAATTATCAATTGCAAATTGGATATGTTGGCATGGCAACAATCTACACTATCAGTGAAACTTGGTGGACTGGGCTTAAGAAACATCACAAATCTATGTTTTTCTAGTTTTCTGGGATCAATCCATTCGGTCGCTGATTTGTTGAAACGCGTTATTCCAACATATTCAACGTCATCTGATAATTTATTGACGGAAGCCATTGACAACTGGTTTTCAATCACGGACGAATTTCCTTTGGAATCACCGGAGTCGAATTTCCAGAAGAACTGGGATGAGGTCGTGTGCCAGAAAATTCACGAGGAACTACTGGAATGTGCTTCCACTTTAACCGACAAGGCAAGACTTTCAGCGGTTTCATCAAAAGAATCCAGCGCCTGGCTTAATGCGTTCCCTTGTACGTCACTGGGTACATTGATGGATAATCAGAGCTTTCGCATATCAATTTCACTTCGCCTGGGTATTCCTGCAATTCAAGCTCATACTTGTCGATGTGGTTCTGAGGCTGATAAATTTGGCTACCACGGTCTTTGTTGTAAATTGAGCGCGGGTCGAAGAGCTAGACATGAAATGTTTAACGATTTGATAAAGCGATCCCTCGTTACTGGTGGTTTTCCGGCTACTCGCGAACCGGTTGGATGCAACCGATCTGATGGAAAACAACCGGACGGGCTAACTTTGATACCTTGGCATAAAGGTAAGCCTTTAGTCTGGGATTTTACGTGCACAGACACTTTGGCCAAATCTTATTTAAAAGCAACTAGCAAAAAACCCTGTGAAGCAGCTAGGATGAGAGAAAATTATAAGAAAACATTATATGAACCGTTAAATGAATATTTCCATTTCGTTCCGATTGCCGTCGAAACTTTGGGAAGCTGGTCAGAAGAAGGTCGAAATTTAGCAAATAAAATTGGCAAAATTTTAATCGACACTACTGGAGAGAAGAAATCCAGAAGTTACCTGACTTGGAATTTCAATACAAAGAGGGAATGCTGCATCGATTTTGGGCACAGTCCCATACACCTCTGGGTTGGAGGAGATTAATTTAATATAAATACAAACGGAATATGATTAATTGGCATATAGTAATTTTGAGTAAATATACACACTGGATGATAAAATTTCTACATTTCTTTCGCACTGATTTTGTCGAGCTAGCCCTTTGAAGGAATTTTTGAGGTATCGCGATCTGTACAGGAAATGTGGCTATTTGTGGATTTTCAAGTTGTTAATATGGATCCATCCTAGTCAGTACAGTAGCTATGACAGATTTTTAGGTTGGATGGGCTAAACGAAACACAGAACAGTTTAGACTCAATTTTATAGAAAGCTTAATGTATGTACAGAGTTAACGTACATGTGTATATCTATGCACAGTTAGAATGAACACAGTGAGAACATCTGCAAATTTTAACCAACTAATCTTTTATTGAAGCTGTAAAGCTTCAAAGCCCAGAACACATTTTCATATGCTTAATCTTCCTAGGAGTCATTGACACGCGTTTGATGGGGAGATGTAGTTGTTGTATATTTCACTTGCGTGTACAACAGATAACTGCAGCTATCATACTTTCCGAATAAAGTTAAAACGAATGTTACGTGAAAAAGGACGGAATACCCCAATCCACATTTAACACTGTCATAGGTTTTCCAGGTTTTTTTCTTCTTTTTTCTAAATCCTTCTATTCATGCTATTCTTTTCGTAGTTTAAAAAACTTTTTCTCGCTACGGAAAAATCGTTTTCCATTCACATTAGGATCTATTATATTCCTTGAATAATTTTTTTTATCGTGCATGATTATCTGCTACCTTGTTATGAAACACATTCAATGCAATGTACTCATTGACTTATAGTCATAGTAGACCTGCCTTGAATGCGCTCTCGTTTTGTGTGTGCGTGCGTGCTAAATTCAGAGGTCGTTCAAAAAAGTCACGGAATTATGCTGTTATGTGTAGGAAGATGGTTAAGGCGTGCTGGTAGTTTATCTCTTGTTGACAAACTGATGGTGGTTAATAATAATGAAGCTATTTGCAACTGAGTTAATTTTCTGGTACCAGTTTGTCCATTCTAATTAACAGTCTGGAGACGTTATATTCATTGTAGAGACCTACTAAGAACCAAAGGCTCATTTCTGTACTTTTACTACCATTGGAATGAACTTGTATTTTCGTCCATTTGAAACCGTTAAAAACATTTCGACTTTTAAAACAAACAGCAAAATTCTTAAATTAATCTGTTATGGACAACCCCTTCCTTATGTAATCCGAATTTATTTCCTCTAATATTCCAACATGCAAACACGTTTAATGAATGAGTAACCTTATTTCTTCACATCACATTCCATTCTATTCCTCATGATCTTCACAGTCTTTTCAAAATGAAAAGCACATATATCACTCAGCCAACCCATTTACTTAACTTTATGAATAGATAAGCAAGCAAAAGTGCATCCATCTCGGCAGCTATTCATTCAAGACATTATGAAATTATTTGTATTTTGCGCTGTTGATCTTAAATTAATTTCTATGTGCAAATTTCTGTTTTACATTATCTTAATTGGATTAGCTGGCCGGAGGTTTCCAAATACATTCGATAGATGAAGCTTAAGAATAAATACGTTGCGGTCAGTAAATATATGTTGAGAATTATATGTTCAAACAATATGAGTGTACTTGTGTTCATTTCCAAAAAAAAATGATACAAGATACGACATAAAGCATAGCACTGCTGCTAGCATATTAATTGAAAATATTTGATAATATATGATTTCGTTAAATCAGGAGATAAGAAAATATTAGTGCGAGATAAAACACTCAACACATGCAAGGTTACATGTCTCAAAATTTGGAGGCTTTTTGACATCTGACAAACTAGCGTTAATGCTAGGAGTAATGTTATGCTTACAGTGTAGCTGGTCAATTTATTTACATTTTTAAAGTTCATTTGAACTTTAGGAGAAGTGTAATAGTATATTACTTCCGAGGTTCCAAGTTGTTTATTTGATAAGTGGGGTGACCCGAAGGGGAGGGCTGTATTCCCCACTTGTCAAATAAACAACTTGGAACCTCGTAAGTACAATGCTTTACGTGATTAGGCAATGTAAATGAAAATGAAACATGCCGTAACACGTAAAAACCGTTCTATTTTGACCACAATGCCTGAGTCCAAAATAAATAATTATAGAAAAATAAAATGAAAATGTCTAAACTTTAAAATCCATTTTTTCAACTCTTAACCCATCCGGCCGCCGTATGTAATCCACAACTAATACAACAAAAATAATGAATCGTGTTGGTTTTCTTGTCTATAGGAATGTAAGTATAATTTCAGGTGTAAAATAAATGAGCCAATTTTTGATCAGTATAAATTCATAGCTAAACGGGCGCATGGGGAATCGTAGTTTTTACGAGTTATTTTAACCGGCGTAAAGCGTTAACCTTATCAAAATATAGTTCTTTCACTGGTCTGTTACTAAAATGATTACCAGAATTTTTATAAGATTCTTTCAGTTACATTTTTTAAAGAACATTATTTTTAAAAAATCTGTGCATTGCAAAATATTTTGCTTAGAATAACGTTGTGCGTTGAAATTGTCAGATACATAA
Source organism: Bradysia coprophila (assembly GCF_014529535.1). Classification (NCBI taxonomy): domain Eukaryota; kingdom Metazoa; phylum Arthropoda; class Insecta; order Diptera; family Sciaridae; genus Bradysia; species Bradysia coprophila. The sequence continues at coordinate 2,686,171 of NW_023503313.1, read as the reverse complement.
AACAAAATTAACGAATTATCACATTTTAGTTTTCCCTCACAAAGATGTGATAATTCCTAATTTTTGATGAAATGTGGTCGAATTTTAATCAATACACTCTCTAGCAAACAGACTTAGTTTTGACGCAGTCAAAATACCAGCTTTTTTGACAAGTATGACACTGAAAGTTTTAGTAATTGAGCTGTCATGCCGCGCTTTTTAGCGAGGAATGAGAGCATTACATAATATTTTCAACACAAAGAGGACATCACTGTTCATAGTGAATTACGTACATAATTTTCCTATTTTGTTTGCTAGATAGAGTATTGATTTAATTTGTAAAGAGTAGGTACAAGGTTTTCGCTTTCTCTTTAGATACAATCTCAACACCTTCGGCCCGTTTCCCCTCAACGTATTGCATTTTATTTTATATTCTCAAATACAGTCATCAACACGGTTTATACGGTTGAAAAACAACTGGAGAAAATTCATGCCGAAATTTCACTGCCTCTAACTGGAGCTATGTTCAGAATTCTTTACGAGTTGTAAAATTGAGGTTGTCGATCTGGAAACAACACGACCAATCAACCTCATTCCACATGTACTGTCAACATTACAGCATAGTCGTATACGTAATGTTGAAGATGAATTAACTTGAGAAGTTATGAAAGGACGAATTTAATTTATGGTCACTGCATTTTAATTTAATAAAAGGCTTCTATTGAATTTTAGTTTCTCTCTCATATTTTTATAAGATGTACCTACCTGCTTATAACCTCAAATTCAAAAGTAAATGCGTTCATTTATTCATTTAATTAAAAATTTAAGAGTCTCTTTTAGCATCATGCTGTCTTTTATAAAAGTAAAATTAAAATCCTCATTTGTAAAACAAGCATAACTGCACATTATACCTTTAACATTTATAATTAGCGGGTAAATTCTCGAGATATTCAGATAGGTGTCGTCCATAAATGACGTTCAATTTAAAGGAGGAGACCAAGTGTGACATGCCACAGGTTGAATGTATAGGACAATCGTGAAAGAGGTAGAAAGTTGGTCCGAAAATCCGGGATATTATGATCGGTAGCATTCTGCACTTTAAACTGTTCTGTTCGGTTCAATCCAAAATCTTTTACTTCATTACTTCTTTTAATATGGATTTTGCTTGCGCTCATAGCTTATTTTCGTCGATAATAGATCTGACTGATCAAAGTCAGAATTGCGTGTAATTAGATCAAGCACAGAACTCGAGGAAATTTTGAATACATCCTTCGGCGTGATTGAGTCCACACTACTGAAACGGGCAGCTGTGACTGTGACCAGTGTGTGAAAAACTTCTCGTGATCAATTGTGTAGACCCTGGACAGCGACTTAACTTTCGCTGAGAATCCCTCAAAGGAAGCGTAACAAAGTTGTGGAGTTATCTAAAATCCGCTTGGGGTTAAGTAAGTAAGTGTCAATAGACGTCCTTCCGATTGAAGATTTCTGCGAGCTATTTAAACCGTCGTCCGTGCAAGTCTTTCAACTGTCATACATTCATTCTAATTCGAGAGTACAAGATGAGAGACGCCCGCCTACAAAATGCGTATAATATATATGCTCTCAAGCTGCGATAAGTTTGCAGTTCATGAATAACATCTACCACTTTGAGCCTCCTAAACGCATTTCAATTAAATTTAACAGTTTCAAAGCATTCAAAGCCTTTGGATGTCAGATTTACCTTTGACAATCGAAAGTATGGCCAGCAAATATACTGCGCTCACTCTCAAATCTCTTCGAATATTGGAATTAAAAAGTGAACAGTCTACATATGTGGATCTATCTGCATTCAATAATCCACTTTGCGAACAATAATCATACCATTTTGTCCCAATGTGCAATATAATCATTGTTCGATTCAAATACATTTAATATGCGCATAAAGGTATGCTTTCCATGGTTTTCAATTTCAAATTCACATTATTATATATATTTATTAGAAAATGCAACGAATAAATGTACAAGCACAATGCAAATTCAAAAGATATTGAGTTAAGTAAAGCAAACTTATTGTGCAATATATTGAATATAAACTTGAATCGATGAACCGAGGTGGATATATGCACCATATAATGTACCATGAACCCTCGGTAGTGTCGTATAATACACCTAGTCCCATATTAAAATTTATGTTCGTAGTTTTCATATATGTGCGACAACTACTCATACTTAAAGTACTGCTAGTTCAAGCACCTATAACATAACAACACTATGGTTATAGTGGTTGAGGTGATAGAAAATCATAGGTCTATAGAGGATACCGTTTTATATCTGAATTGTGTTGCATGCTCTTAGACTGGAAAATTGCGGTTATCCAAGAATGAATTTTATATTTTTTGATTCATGTGCTCTGCATTTATGTGATACGGTGCGTATATCAGAAATTTCTACCAGAATCACTTAATAATTGTTTTCGAAAACAGAGAGAAATTGTTGAGCTGACAACATTTATAGAATTAGAATGTTTAACGAATTGCAATTCGAGCAGCCTGCCTCGTTTGTAAATTTATTGCTAGGTATTGATAGTTTAAGGCCCAGATTGGAGTGGATATGTATGGAGCACTATGGAGCATGTATGTACGGTGTAAATTAAACTTATTTAATTCACTCAACATATTTATTATGAATTCGATAGATCAGACTCGAAAAGGTGCTCCATCGTAGCATTCTCATTCAATGGTATTTGTAGTTGGCTTTATATTTCAACTACTTTTCAGTACATATTTTTGATGTTAATTAAAAAAAAAAAATGGAAAATTCTTTGTTAAATACTCTCAGATTCCGTTTTGTTACGCGCTTGACACATTTTTGAAATGAGGTTTTAACAGCTGTGATTTTAAAATAATTTATAATAAAATGAGAGTGACCGCTGTTTTATATAGAACTAGTGTAGTACCCGGCTTTGCTCGGGATTATTTTGATGACAAAATATGTAAATTTTTTACACGTCAAAAATATTTTCCCGCGCAAAAAATTAATTTTTCCCATAAAAGTTTTTCACTCGTCACTGGTTGAAAATGTTTTCACTCGTCAAAAATTTTCACGCATTGAAAATTTTAACGCGTCAAAAATTTTCAGGCGGTACAAAAATGTTTCCACGCATCCACGACGTCTATAGACAAAAAAAGATCCTGCGTTAAATAACGCATGAAAGTGACAAAAATTTCGAGGGTTTTTCCTAACTTTTCCTCATCAATACCGACTGATTCAAGTCTGGAGGACTTTCCACCCTGGCTACTATAGAGGGACTAACGAACAAGCAAATATTAAACTTAAAATATTATAGATAAGTGTTTTTCCATACTTTTCCAAAACTCTACGACTGAAATTGCCACATAATAGATAGATTGCGATTTTCATTGGAAGATCACCCTACATATACTTTATATCTAGATATCTAGAAATTACTTAGAATTTGAAAGTTACTAATAACTACAAGTGAAAATCGCAATCTCCCTAATATGCCAATGAAAATGTTTTATATTATAAGAACCGAGAAAAATTTGTTTTGATTAGACGCCGTAAGTGTGCTGGAAATTCGAAATGAATAGTTAAATAGAAAAAGTGTTAAATTTTGATTCTTATACCATGAATTATTAATTAGAATAAATCAGCCTTGCATTGTAACTTATCCATTTTACAAAATAGAATTCACTCCAGTGACAGATGGAGGCTTCTTGATACACTTGCAAAATTCAAACAGCAGGAGAAGGATTATGACATCGATTTCTTTCCTCCATTCTATGTCAACTCTACTCTACTGATAGATTTAACTAAAAAAATGTCGCTGCAACACAGCCAATGTCAACAGAAAAATATTTAATTCTTTACTCGACGGATTTAATCAAATGCCATCATATAGTACATGACCTCAGGACTCCGGGTTTGAAAAAAACGTTTGCTATCGTTTCAGTTTCATCATATTCTTATCGTCAAGCTGACTAGCTTTAATATACTTATATTCCCAATCTATCAGAAACGTTTAGTCATACAGATGACAAAAAATGACAAAATAACAAATGAAGTAGAAGATTTTAAAACAAAGACCAGAAAATATTTGAAAAAAGAAGTAGAATATTTGTCGATTGTATAAGGCTACAATTACCATTTCTTATTGCTTAACCACATGTTCTTTGAACATTTTTTACTATTTAAATCAACTGGTTTCGTATGTAAAGCAATTAACTCACAAGACTTCCTTACACATACAGTGAATGCATACGTACAGCAACGCAACATCACCACACCATGGTCTATGGTCTAACGAAACCATTATTTTGAAACTATCTTCTTCATGAAATACGTTGCATAAAAAGTAAAAAAGAAATTAACTGTAGTGGCGGGTTTTCTGATTTCTTGTTTGTGCACAATAAATGAATCTCATAGTTACTACTCTGTCAACAATTTAAGCTAAATTTTCTTAATGAGTGACGGGACTATCTCTTTAATTTAATTCCGAATTTCTATTCTATCTGCAACACATTCAACTTCTCAAAGTGTTTGCAGAAATTGTAACATAAAATCTACTTAAAATTAAATAAACTTTCTGAGTTTTGATTCAATTAAAAAAATAACTTTTTCAACCATCTGGACATTCAATTAACGAACCTCGTAACGAACAGTGGGTAGCTAATTAAATCTCTCTTCACATATTTCTGGATAATTTCCATTTTAAAATGTTGCTCAAGAATTAAATTGTAACTGTTGTTTTTACCGACAATGCGAGGAAATTTCGACAATTCGACTGGTACATTAATATCACATCAAAATTCCATTTAAAATTTATTTATTTGTGCCAGTGAATTTCAACGCACGGGTAAGACACTTATTTAATCTTGAACAGTTCTTTTGATAAAATCAAGAAAAGTCCGCAATAACAAATCGATTCTAGGCAATTAACTACGACTATTTCCCCTATTTCGAGGCAGAGCATGATTTTAAGTGAAAAACAAGTGGTTCTACCTTTCTACGTTATGTCTCTAAAATACGCACCCTCTTAACACCAGTTTGTCAGCTATTTAAAATGTGCCTGATGATGCCGCATCACGGTAAATATACGTACGTGTGAGGTGCTTTTTAGCTAGAAGAGGTGGTCTGCAGCATGGCTATCGATAATAGGAAATAACAAATCATTAAGCAAATGACTGGATATTTTACTTCTTATGTGTAATTTGTTGATCCGAGGGGAGGTCGAGGGTAATATTTTACAAAAAGGAGTCATTTCCATCAGTTATTCTACTGAAATGTGTGATGATTCACCACTGGTGAACTACTCCCACTCGTCGTACTGATTCGTTGTTGTCGAAAATTTAGTTTCATGAAAAATTAGAAAAACTGGTTCTTTAGTTTGACGGACAGGAAACTGTACAAAAATTTAAAAAATGAAATGTTCTGAACCACCATACAACTTAAATGTTTCAAGTGACACCCTATTTTGTCCGATCATGCTAATGTGGGTGAGATGAATATTCCCCAATGTGAAATTATGAATTCTCCAATGAATGAATAAAAAAAATGGTTGTTGACCGTACATACCAAATACCATTCACATATTATTATGATTGATGTATTGTAATGTTACTGTATCCCTTTTCTTGTGGGTGGTTTCTTCTTTATTCATTCCAGATCTACCTTCTTCTGCACAAATCTAAAAGCATTTTATGTATTTTGCCTTTACTAGAATGTTGAAAGCAAGAGAATTTCCTTTGCGTTCTGAGAGCTCTTGCAATGTAAAAATTGTCTACTTTTTATTTGTGAATGTACCCAGACCCAGATACTGGGTGTAATTTTTCTGTGTAGCATATAACTGACGAACCAACATGTGTGGATTTATATATTATACAAAAATGGAATTTTTATTTTTCATAAAAGAATAAAAATGAAAATAGAAAAATACTGTAATAAATTTAGAAATTGCAGACGTTCATAATTTATGTTCTTTTCATACATTTATGAATAAAACTGTTAGTATATGTACGAAATGAATATGAGGTTTTTAGGAACCTCCGCCTCGGTTCTTATTTTCCCATTCAATTTAAATTTTTCATGACAATGTTCCTATTCTGTTTCGTTCTTCTTCTTCTTTTTTTTTTGCTTCCTTTCTTTATGTTATTCATTTCGCAATGTTTTATTTAGAATTTGTGAAAATCTCAAATTTCATGTATGTTCGAAATAATTCTTATTAAAAAATGCTTTCCTTATTGTGTACATACTTTGCAAACATGCAATTTGCAACTTTTATTTCGAATAAATCTGGAAAATAAGTGACGTCTACGGGCGTTCGAGGTGAACAGTTCAAACCAACACCGATTCAATTTTCAATATTGAACTAACGGGAAGCACTTATTAAGTTCACGAGTTATGACAGAGATTTGTCGAACTTCGCAACTATACAGACGATGATAATCTCGAATTAAATATACCAAACCTTTCCAAATGTTTCCTTTGGTTTAAATTTTTCTCCTCGCTTTTACAAGAATAGATTTTGAAAATTTAATCTTGACGGTTAGAACGAAAATGACGTTAGAAGGAGCTAACAGCCGTGTAAGGATTCGAAACAAACTGTCAGAATCGTTTGACATTGAGGAAGGAATACGCCAAGGAGATCCTCTCGCAACGCTGCTTTTCAATCTGATTCTTGAAGCAGCAGTGAGGGCCACCCAGACAGACACCAGCAGCACCATTTTCACCAAATCCAGTCAAATACTTGGTTTCGCAGAGTCTGCTACGCAGACGACCTGGATATAATCGGCAGAAATATGGAAGTTGTGAAAGAAAAATTTGTGGCCTTGGAGAGGAAAGGTTCCAACCTCGGGTTAAAGGTGAATGACATAAAAACGGAATACATGTTTTTATTAATCGTATGGTTTTTGTCTACATTTTTCTTTCACAATTCGGTTTTTCATTATAAAAATAATTTAGTTAAAAGTCAATTCACTCATTCACTTCAAATTTCAATGTCCAAATTTTTTAGCCACTCTATGGATTCTGTCGAGGCTTCATGGAATGCTTCCAAACCATGTTCGAAACGGCGATTTGGGCAATAGTTGAGAATGTGATTCATCGATTGATTCACATCGTTATCGCAGGCGATTCCACGAAATTCCATCGATGCATTTGTTCATTGCAGCTACCATGTCCTGAACGAAAACGATTGAGCATTTTCCACTCCCTCCTCTGTAGGTCGAAACCTGCGAGTTTCTGGTCTGCATCGTCGATAAGATGTTTGTTAGTGAAATATAGGCTACGGTTCCAGTAAGATTTCCAAGCAGCTGTAATGTCGAAATGTTCATCACGTATATCGGCATCTGAAAAGATCGGAGAGCGTGTTGTTAGTCGGCGTGGAGGGGGCTCAGCAAGATCGTTTTTGATCGGAAGGTCATATCCTCTACTGTCATCGAAACCTTTTTTCCATTCCTTTTGAGCAGCCATTTTCCGTCTACATGATCATCACTCATTCAAACCGACCGCGCGAGCAGAATGTACAAATCAACGCACATACTTTCAAGGTGGTGAACGAATTTGTGTAACTGGAATCTCAGCTAAATACCGACAACAGCATCATGGACGAAATCAAAATGGCGGATGACTTTAGGAAACAGAAGTTATTATAGTCTGTTGAACATCCTCAGGTTAAAGTCGGTTAGCAGAGTCTCAAAGTGCACATTGTACAGATCGGTAATAATACCGGTTGTAACATACGGCTCGGAGTCGTTGTGCATGACATAAAGAGAAGAACAGACGTTACTCACGTTTGAAAGGAAAGTCCTGCGTACAATATTCGGACCGATTCTGGATCCGAATCAAAACAGATGGCGCAGACGATACAACTTTGAGCTAAAACAGCTTTATGGAGAGCCAGACATAGTCAGGATCATCAAACTGAATAGACTTCGGAGGCTCGGTCATGTAGAACGGATGGAGGAAAATCGTATCCCGAAGAAAATATTGAAAACCAAACCTGAAGGGAAGAGGAGGGCAGGTCGACCAAAGGCCAGATGGTGCGATGCAGTCCTATCAAATCTTCAAACAATCACACGTTGGAAATCGTTAGCCGCGGATAGGTCCGGTTAGAGAAGCATGTTGGAGAAGGCCAAGGCCCTTAATGGGTTGTAGTGCCGGTAAAGTAAGTAAGTAAGTAATCTTGACGGTTGATGGTGACTTTCATTTACCTGTTACAGACGGATGACAGCTGTTATCGACAACGGCAGCAAGTATGTGTTATATAACAAAAAGTATGCTCAAAACAAACGAAGTAAAAGATTTCTGAAAACCATCTCTAAAAATATTCGATCAAATGAAGTAGTAGTTTGTATAGTAAAACTGTTTATATGCTTGCCGTCTGTGACAGGTTAAGGAATGATGTAAACGATGAACATTATAATTATCTGAGAAACTGAACGAACATCCCCACTTGTCAAGAAGCGAAGAATCCTATCAGAATCAATAAGAGGAACCCGAAATATCTAATCAATTTTAGTAGAACTAAAATGTAAGAAGAAGAAGAAACCTGAAAATGTTTATAGTCACTGGTAATTTCGCTTTCAATAAACAATGTTGGCAGACCGATACCAGAAGTCAAAAAATTAAATTTTTCTTTGCTGCGTTATTAGGATAATACTTAGTTATTAGTAGCTCAATCGATAGAGCAATATACCGGTGGATGTACATGCCATGCATGTCGTGGGCTCTCAAAATAGAAGCGACTATTTTCAGTAAAACGTTTCCCCACATTTTTCCGAAAATTATATTTGGGAAAATTAGGAGAAAAATCGTAAAACTTGAGAAAATAAGGATTTTGTCCTACAAATAAAATATACAATTACAATTTTCATATGAATCTGCCATCCTTCGATTCCTTCTAATCTAAATCTCAGATAATCGTCCATAGTCTTCCATAGAAACCACTTATGATTCACATGTTCCTTACTTCTATTCTACTTACACACTTCGTACAATTTTTTCCCCCATTTTCTAATTTAAAATTTTAAACTAGAAATATTTCTCATTTTAAACTGAAACTACATACATCTCCCGAAAAACCCTATTCGGAGAAATATTTTTTTCGTGTTTATTATAAATCTGTCTGACTCTGTTTTCTCCTCTCGTACTCTTTAGTTTATGCAGACTGTTACATTTAGTTTTAAAAAAATCTACAGCTCAGTATCCTCTGAATGTTAGCGAAATGTAGCTACCTGAAGTAGTTGTGTACAAGCAAGAGGAAAACCTTCGACAAAAAGTCATTAAAAATGAACAGAAGTTTAAAAACATATCCGCTTAAACTTTTCACGTTTAAATTTTTATCGTTTGAAGTTCATATGAAACTTTTTTTTATCGTCGTAAATGCATGTAGGCTAGGCACCCTGTGGTAAGTCAAATTTGATTTCAATTCATTATAAGTTTTTACAACCTGCATTTATTGCAATGATTGTACAGCATATAGAAGCATTTTGACTGAAACACATAAATAATTAAAACCGTTCAACTATGAAAAACACAAAACAAACTTCATGGTTACGTCTTTCATCCATTTGATTTATACATTACCGACATCAAATAAAGTAAACCCCAAAAACCACCGCTATAACAATTGACTGATTTCAAAATATTAAATAAAATTGGTGTTAAATTCTAGTGTTTGGTTGGCATGCAACCTTTTATTTTCTCGCACACTGACTGAACGAACATGCAATTGGATATTATAGGATTGTTACAAAATAGAAGGATTGTGCTAACATTTTATCGCATATATACGTCAACCAACCGAATCGGATATTTATAAATCTTTCGGCGTTTCTTGTACGGCGAGGATATACTACGAATAACTTACAATTTATAGATTCAACCATTCGTTATGATGCATTCGCGCAATCCTTCCAATATAAAATTGAATTATATCTTGTGATACTGCGCAAAAAGCTGCTAATTATTACCATTATGTTTGAGTGTCTCAAGTGTGCATTTAAATTTTAAAAGGCGGTTCTTGTCACTTCATAAGTGAGTTTTATCTGTTCGTTAAATAAAATAACGAAGTGCTTATTGTTCTCAGAATAAAGTTCAGAGAAAAGCTAAAGTGACACGTCACTGCACATAATACAAACTTTATATCATCCAGTTGCCCATTCTATCCAACTCATGTTAACGCAGAGGTCATACAGATCTGCAGAAACACAAAAAAGCCCAAGTTTTAAAATTGACTATATTCTATAGTTACATTCAATCGAATTCGTGTCTGAGTTTGCTTCAGCTGCTTTACCAGCTGGTCTTTTCACACAATCTTACTGCTTTTGCGTACTTGTACGGTTTAATCTGTACCACACTCGTGCGTGTGACTATGACAGTCGTCGAAATGACAGGCATCAACAAAATATTTATCCAGGGAACGAGATCGTAAGTGAGCAACACAGAGAGCTGGCATACAAAACATCATAAGAGGAAGAAACTTTTACATTTTTTGAAAGTTTTTAAAAAATTTGGAAAGGGTAAGCACCTGGGGAGTGCTTTACGTTTTATTTCGGGTAGTGAAAAGAAAGCACGAACAGGAAAACTATCCAGCCATACTAAAAGTACCAAGGACCGAGTCATCAAGTTTTTGAACCTTACTCCAAACAAATCGACAAGCGACGTTGAATGTCCAAAAATTGTGAGTATTCGTGAGTGCTACTGGTGATTCGAATCTAAGACGTCCTACCAGTGCCTATATTCGCGAAAATATTTCAAGAAAATTGTGAAAATTTGAGAAAATTTATGAAAATTCACGAAAATTTGTGAAAGTTTATGAAATTTGTGAAAATTTATGAAATTTGGGAAAATTAAAGAAAATTACTTATTTTTTCATAAAATTTTCTATATCGTTGCTTTTCTCGTTTTTTTTTCAATTTTTTTTTATTAGACTTACAGTTTGTTCATCTTTAAAAAACACAATTTTCGATTTATCAGAGTTTTAAAAGTCATCCATGTTCCCAGTCAATTAAGTGCTTCCCAGTCTATGATGTTTTGGCGTTTGAATTCGCTAATTAAAAAACGCACTTTACTAATTATTTGTGGATATTTAGTAAATGCTGTCGTTTGTTTTTTTTTTGCTAAATAATCGTTTTTTAAACTAATTTGACGCAACGCATTATTCCACTGAGTCAGTACTACCGACTTGGAGGTTTTTCTTTCGTCACAGAAGTAAAAAAAAGCAACTCGCAAAGACCACCGTAATCGATTTTCGTATGGACTATCAAAAATGATGTAGGGTTGTCTGTAACAAGAACTACATGGGTATTGACATCTTTGGCTGAAAATATAGATCAGCCATTTTGGAGTAGTTTTTGCTTATTATGATGTTTAACAACAATTAAAAATAATTTGTCCAATTTATAGTTCCCCATTATTTTCATTATATTCATCTGTTATCGAAGCTCTGTGTAGTATGATTTCAGTATTTATATAGTAAAATGCATGTTAAAAAAATTGAAGTACAAGATTTGAAATCAACCGATTAAAAATACTTTTATGCAATTCCGTCGCAAAATGTTCACTTTTTCATGCATCATTTCAATGGTATATTGATTTACTTTTTATCACTAGTGACAAAAAGGACTTCCATATAACTTTTTGTCACTAGTGATAAAAAGTAAATCAATATACCTTGAAATAATACATGAAAAAGTGATTTTGCGACAAAATTGCATAAAACGTTGTATGCAACATGTTGCGAAAGTGGTTGTTTTTGTCACACGATGTTGTTATCAAACTTGCTACGCTCGTCTGATAACATCACATCTAGTGACAAAAACAACTACTTTTCGCAACTTGTTGCATAGGTGAGCTGGGCACTTTTCAGTTAGAATAAGAAAAGTTATTTATTTTCGTCAGCATTTGAACGGATCTTACAGTATTTGGCATTCATACAACTACGAATAAGAAAAAAGGTTCGAAAGACCGCATTTCCTAAATATCCATCAAATAATTAGTAAGTCTACGAAAAAAATTTGAAAAAACAGGAAAGAAAACAGCGAAATCGAAGATTTCATGAAAAATACCCACCCTGTACTTTCCAAAAACATTTTGATTTCTTCATTCGTGTTCAGAATTTAGAGATTCGCATATCCCAGTTAATATATATACATATATATATATATATATATATATATATATATATATGTAAAACACTTGAAAAGAGAAGATAATGGCCCAAAATTAAGCATTTTTTCAATAACTAAAAATTTCGACTTTGACGATTTTTTCAGCTTATCCTGTATTTTACACAAACTAATTTTTTATCTTTTCGAGTTCTCGTGATATTCACTAAAAAACTTGAAAAACACGGATTTTCGGATGCCGCCGCCAAAAGTTATTGCCCAGGATCTTAGCCTTAACCCTAACTTTTCTTCATCAGGATACTAAACTCAACCGAAAAACACTTTAACATGCTCCGGACCTCACTTTGACACAGGGTTTTCAGTGACCCATCGACTAAATGTTAATTAAACTGAGTGTTTGACGATTTTCTAATAGTTCTCTTGTTTATTCGTTTTTCCTAAATTTCATGAAAATTCTTGAAAATTCATGAAAATTTGTGAAAACTTAAGAAAATTCGTGAAATTTCATGAAAATTCACGAAAATCTGTGAAAATTCAAGAAAATTTGTGAAAATTTATGAAATTTGTGAAAATTTGATAAAATTAAGAAAATATTTTCGCGAATATAGGCACTGCGTCCTACGCAAGTCTCACGATCCATCGTTCAGAACAACCTTATTGCGACCATCGAATTTCAGGACTTAATTTTTGTGAATTTCGATGTAATTTCTATAAATTATACAAAATTTGAGGATTTTTTTCAGGGCCTTTTTAGTCAGTGGTGTTGAACACAGTGACTGAACTATCACCGTTAAGCCCGTAAAGTCAACCGAAACATCATATCCCTCAATAGATTGGTAGCGCAGTTGTCAAATTTCGATTCAGAATTTAACGTCCACCCCGTCCACCTATATATGCATCTACAGTATGATGCAAATTCGATATACTATAGCCATTGATTATTTCGATTTAATTGTGATTTCCAGATCGCTAAATAGAAATTTTAATTCATCAAACAAGCGTTTCATTTTAGACTTTTTCATATTTGTATATACGTCCAACCAATAAATAAATTTCGTTTTGCAAATATCCTTTTCGGGATAAAACGTGGCGTTGAGAAAAAATAATTTTCTGGTTATAATTTCCACTTTTAATCACAGCTGGTTTTGATTTTTCTATGTGTCTTCCGTATCAAACAAAAATTCATTCCTCCGAGAGTATTCGATTCCGAACACACACAGAATAACGACGAAAAAAATTATTTAAAAAAAAAACAGTTTCACCCATCAAATTAAATTAAAATATTTTGTGAAAACCGAAATTGCAGTATTGCAGTCGTTGTAAAATACACAAAATACATCAGTACCTTTACACCCCAACAACCGTACAAAACGAACAAATCGAAATTCAAAATATCGATTGCAAATTTATAAATGTGTAGATACGTGTGTGTGTGTGTGTGTAATATTTGAATTGAAAACCGCATCCCGTGCCACTGCACGTATAAATATGCGAAACGTGGTATTCGTCAATTGAAATTCTGTAAATAACCCAATGCCACAATTTAAATTCCAGCTTACATACATTTTTCGGTATACGTGTAAAGGTAATGTATACGATTCAAAACCAATTGTATTAACGTTATAACGTTCATCCAAAAATATTTTGTCCCGTTCGAGACACCACCTTTTATTAATTCAATTATCTTACAGTACATTTAGCCAGTCGCTATTCGGAATCACCATCCATCGGTAATTAACTTCCAACAATGTTCTTTTGTTTAGATGAATATCTAAAATCCTAATTTGTCAAATTTTCCAAATTGAAAGAGAACATCACATTCCATCAGTTTCGTTCAGTTGTGATAGGAGGCGACAAAGGATATTAAAAAAAAAACATGCTGGCTTTCGACATCATCATATGTATTCTAAATTATGCAATACATCAAACAGGTAGTGACAAACACATAAAGAGCTGTCTATCAACACATTCTGCTTGCCGCATTCATTTGTAGAATATCTTTGATATCCACGATTCACCTGATAAGAGTCACCGGTCGGATAGACAATATAAAATCAACGACACATTTTTGGAAAGTGATAATCGATCTCAATCTCGCCGATGGATGTATCTGGTGGCAACTGTTATATTAATCTGTCGCAACACAATGACCGAAACAATACCTCACGTACTTAGAGATGTGTCTGAATTAGCAGCTTACGCCTTTCAATACATTTTTTCTTCACATTACGTATCATCGAAAAACGGGGTAGCCCATAAAGTACATCATAACTACCTACCATATTATAAACTACAAACGTATAAGAATCTATGAATTATGAAATCGAAAAAGGATTTTTTCTACGTGGAAAATACTGAAATTATCAACGTAAACTTTAGCATTGAAATCCGGCATTTCAAAATATTCTGAAACGCTATGCGTGCATACGAATGAACTGCACTGCAATCTGCAGCAGCACACAATATATGAAGTTGGATAGACAAAAAAGGAGTATAGTAAAAACTACAGAAACGAACGAGAATGTCCTTTCTTAGGAATTTGCCTTATTCCCTTGACTGAAAGTCAGGGTCTTACACCAGAAAATACCGAAAAATGTGGGTAACAAAAAGGTTCACTGTGATTGAAAAAGTATGAAATGCTATGAAAAACGTTAAATGTGGGTAACAAAAAATCGTTGAGGGCACGATAACTTGAGTAATTTTTAACCAATTTGGATGATTCTTTTTTTCAAATACGTGGAATTAAAATCCCGAGGCTAAGTTCGAAGATGGGCTATGTAGGAATAAGGATCTTGAAGGTATCCGAGAAAAACGGGATTTTATAATGTTGATCATAGCCTCAATTAAAAAAGATTACTTTGATGAAATTTGATTTTGTTTGGTAGTGTGGGTAAATCATATAAGTTTGTTTACGACGTGCATGAAACTAGTAGGAAGAATAATTTCATCATTCGATGCCCATCTTCTAACGTGTAAACATCTCTTGCTAACAACTTGATAGTTGACTATCAAATTTGATAGTTGACTATCAAGTTGTTTGTCATTTATCAAGTAGGCAGTTTTTTACTCCCTTTACAACCACATCTTACGCCAGCAAAATGCCTGTTATCAAATTAGCACACTTTGATTAAAAAGTGTAAGAAATTTTAATAAAAAAGTTAAATTTTTGCAGGCAATATAAGATGAATTATCTCAACTAATTTTTGAAGATTTTTTTAAATACATGGAATTAAATGAATCATTGTAAAAATATTGTAAAAATTTTACGAGTGTGAAGTCAGACGATTGAAGGTTTTGTGAATGGAAAATCGAGCGAATTTTTTTTCTCGGTCTACCAATAAATTTCTCCTTTTACAAATATTTTTAATCCCTTTACCATTATAGAGTGGTACCAATTTACCGAAAATATTGGTAAACTGAGTTATTTTTAACGATGAACCAAAAACTAATTAAGTTCATTTATTACCATGTCACCATGCGAAGGTATATTAAGTACCGGGGAACTTCCTTTTTTTACGCAAAAGTGTAAGAGAAGAACATCTATCGCACTTTTTTATTTTGTGAAAAACTCCTCGTTCCACATTCACAAAACAAGCTTCGCATCTACTCTGATGTAACAAAAAGGCAATCAAACAGAATAATAGACAGCTCATACGAGTGGGAAGTTTACGGCCAGAGCGGTCGTAATCTACACGAGTCATATTTTATTTATGATTTGAGGTTGATTGAAAATCTTCTTCTTCTTCTTCTTCTTCTTCTTCTTTTTCAGCCTGTTTCTATCCACTACTGGATGTAGGCCTCTCCAACTTCTTTCCATTTCGTACGATCCATTGCCATTTGCTGCCAGTTTGTACCTGCAATATTCTTAATTCCGTTTGTCCAACTCTCTGGTGGTCTACCTATAGCTCGTCTTTTATATGGTCGCCAGTTCATGATCTTTTTGGTCCAACGTTCGTCTGTCCTTCTTGCAATATGTCCCACCCAGCTCCATTTCAGAGATGCTCTTCTTTCCATGACATCAACGACTCTGGTTTGTTCCATTGATTCGTCATTCTGTCTCTGAGTGTTATTCTAAGCATACTCCGTTCCATAGCTCTTTGTGTCACTCTCAATTTATCTTCGGATGCTTTCGTAAAAGTTAACGTTTCCGCTCCATAAGTGAGCACTGGAAGAACACAAGTGTCGAAAACTTTGCGTTTCAGACTATTATTCATTTTGCTTTTGAAAATTAGTCTGAGTTTTCCGAACGCTGCCCATGCAAGACCAATCCTACGTCTTATTTCTGCAGTTTGGTTGTCCAGACCTAACTTCAGTTTATGTTCTAGATATACATAGCTGTCGACTCGTTCAATGACAGTGTCAGCAATTTTGATTTCTCTATCGTCCCCGATGTTGGTCATGACTTTTGTTTTCGATAAGTTCATCTTGAGGCCAACTTTGCTTGCCTCTTCACTTAACTGTTGTAGCATAAGCTGAGCCTGACCTAGATTCGCTGCTATCGGTACAATGTCATCAGCGAAGCGGAGATTGCTCAGGTACTCTCCGTTTATCTTTATTCCCATTTCACTCCAGTTTAACTTCCTAAAAACACTCTGCAGAATCGCCGTGAATAATTTCGGTGAAATGGTGTCACCCTGCCTTACACCTCGGCCAATTCTGAATTTCTCCGTGCTCTTATGAAGTTTTATACATGAGTCTACTCTACATTCGTCTAATGCGTCCAATATCGACCATGTTTCCACTGAATCGAAAGCTTTTTCGAAGTCAATGAATAGCAAGACTATGTCGATGTTGTATTCACGACACTTCTCAATAAGCGTTCTCATCACCTGCAAATGTGCTGAAACCAGATCTGAAAGAAAATCTTGAAAATTGAAAATTTTTAGGAAAATTGAGAGCTCAAAAAGTGGTCAAAAATAATTCCACCTTACCCTCGATGGTTTCAAAGAAAAAAAAAATTGTCAAATTTTACTGTCATTTGCGTGGAGTCATTAATATAGTAAACATATTATGTATTAAATGTGACAAGTTTTTATGAATACGTCAAAAATACATTTAGAAAAGTGTCAGTCAATGGACCTGACCCGCCCAAAAGGTGGGACCTAGTTTTAATAGCTGGTAAAATGTTTCTTCCGAATTAGCTACAACAAAACTTGGTACTTGATAAATAAGGCAGTTAATAAATGCCTGGTAAATTTGGGATGTGTTTATACTTGATGTTCGTTTGCTTAAGAATATTTTTATTTTAATGAAAATATATCACTAACAAAAGACCTAATAAATGTATCAAAAGGGCTGACAAACAAATCCATTCCTCTTTTTTTAAGGCAAACAATGTACACACCACCGCTACTTTAGCGTGTCATTTTGTGGGATATTACGGTTAAACGGATGAAGTAATACTCAAAGAATTATTCGAGAAAATTTTGCAGATATAAAAGAGGAATTTATGCGATAGAATTATAAAATTGAATGTCTGCCTTTGTTAAGGTGTAGTCACTGTACTGATCTATAGGAAAAGGTGTATTCAAAACCCTGCATTTATAATAAATGAGTATGAAAGGATGGATTTATAGCAATGTTATTATAGATGTTGAATGAAACGTGCCAACGATGGGGGTGTATAAAATATCAAGTTAGCCATTATAAGTGGTGGATCGTATATAATATATGTTTATATATACGAAAAAGGGCTGGTTGGTTTGATAAATAATTTTAATCGGAGTGAAGTGTGTGAATAATTAATATTAAATTTG
This sequence comes from Bradysia coprophila, assembly GCF_014529535.1. Taxonomy (NCBI): domain Eukaryota; kingdom Metazoa; phylum Arthropoda; class Insecta; order Diptera; family Sciaridae; genus Bradysia; species Bradysia coprophila. Next base: position 2,668,308 of record NW_023503313.1, on the reverse strand, counting down.
CATAATCATGACGGTATTTTGCGTAAATGTTATCGATGTTGAATTCTGGGGTAAAGGATTGTATGAGTTCCGATAATTACATTACTTGTAGTTACGTTTCACGTATGTTATGATGTACAGAAATTCTGGTAAATTTTCCAAATTTTTTTCTGCTATCAGGCAGTTGCTTCCGCAGAACTTTTGTTTCGACCCAGTCGAACTTTTTTTTTCTCTATTCAAGAATTGATATATGCAACTTGCTAATGTTCTTCATGGTCTTGTGATCTATGCATCTATTGCCGAACTTAAATTTTGATGTTTCATCAAATTTTATACTTTTAGGGAGTAAACTATTTTGTAACGTTTGTTACCGACATCCTCAAACTTTAACTCACTTTACAACAAAAAAACATATCACGAAAATCACGATATATGATAAAACCAAAAAATGGTGTCAAAATGAAGGTATTTGAACCAAATAAAGAATGTAATTTTTATTGTAAGGTCAAACAACTTGGTATTTTTATGGATGATATCGATAGAGAAGTATGTACAAATGTGAAAGAAACGTTACGATCGAATGCATAGATAGGGAGATAATGTCAAGGGAAGGTAACAAACATCCAAAAATAATCGGTATTCTAAACCCATGTTTATACCCTTAAAACTGAAAAAAATGAAATTTCCATAATTCCTCAATAATCGGGAACAGTTTGGCCTTATATAGCAGTAGAGGTGTGCGCCGCCGAGTTTTTAGCCGGCGGCGCGGCTGAGCCGAGTAAATGGAGACGCCGCCGCTGATACAAAAATTTCAGCCAGCCGCCGACCGCCGCCGATGCTTTTCGTCGGCTTGCAAAATTTGAATTTTAAATTTTATTAAATGTTAGAATTATCAGCTGCACAATCGATGAATAGATTTTAATGATTTAAAAAGCTATCACTCTCAAGATATTTCTGATTTTCTTAATAAGAGACTGTTTTTTACGTATACCTATCGGAGGTTTCATACTATGAAATTCATAGAGTATACGTTGTTCCGAAAGGGCTCTCACTTATAGAGCTACTGTGCGATGGTCTTTCTAAAAACAATTTTTGACTACGGAAGGCAGAGCGATTCTTTTGAAAAACAGGGTACCGAAATCGTACGCATTTTCTAGTGGAATTTTGCATATGTACCTAGAAAGGACTTCGACCCTAGAAACCAAAACCACTTTCAAAAAAATTCTTCGAAGTTTGTGTGGCTAGCGGGAGATCATCAAAAAAAAAAAAAAACGAAAACTTGCACTTTTCTCACAAAAATTTCTCCAGTCACACGAGCTGTACAGGGTCGTGCGGGATGTCATTAGAAACCTCGAGAAACTTCTGTAAGAACAATGTAAGTTCTCAGTCATTTTCGGTTGAAAACTTCAGCTGTACATATTGCAATGTGGATGAATTTAAACCCAATAAGTCTCTATTCGGCTCAATAGTACATGTGATTACCTTTCTAATGACACCCCACATGACACTGTACGCTCGTGTAACTGGAGAATTTTTGTAAGAAAAGTTTATCTAGGGACCAAGATCTATCGATCCATATAACTGCGATAAAATACTTCCGATTTCGGCACACGGACTTTCAGAAAAATTACTCTCAATGCGTTTTGCGAATGCGAATGTGAGTCTTTATAAGTAACTGATGGGAGGATATTCAGGTTCTACAAAAAAACAGAAAATGGAAAAAGTACATAATTCACTCGTAGTCAGTATCAGTAATCAGTAAAAAAAAGAAAATTTAAATTTCCTATAAAATGGATCGGCGCGCTGCGGCTGAGCCGAGCCGCCGATAAAAACCTGTTATGGCTGGCCGCCGCCGGAACCACTACACTCGACTAGCCGCCGCCGAAAATTTTCGCTCGGCGCACACCTCTATATAGCAGTAAGTAGGTCTCAATCGATTGGAAATTGACTGTAATCGAATGCTGGTCACCTCTTCTTCATAAAGCTTTACATTAAGCCTACATCTGTCACAATAAATTGAGTTTAAGTTCATTTTACGAAGTCAAATGTGTGACTAATTTCACATATATAACGACGTAGGATGAAAATCAAATATAAATATCTAATTTTTGAACATTTCAAAGCAGACATTGTCTTAAATCGTAATTTAAGACCAATATATTTGATTTCGACATAAAACCATTAAAAAAGGTCAAAAAATCACAGTGTTTTCTTGTAAGAACCTTAAGGCCCGTCATTGGGAACTGACAGGACAGTTTCCCGAAAATGTATGTAAAATTTTATCACAAAAATTCACCGAAAAAATTCAAAGAAACTCACCTCTTATGCTTTCCATTGTGTTCGGGCATAGTCTCTTAAGGTCCCCAAGGCATATTTAAAAACTAAAACACTTTTTACTCGATGCAAAAACAATTTTTTTTTTGTTTTGTCGCGACAAAAACACAGAAAATATTTCGACATAACTGTGACACTCCGCTACTATAAGTACTAGAATGAATGTTTGCTGTGTTCACTTCGGCGATAAAATATTTTCATTCAAAAAAGTGTCGGACATTTAAAAACAATCATCAAACGGTTGACAAAGGGCAGCGTATACATTTAATAATGTTCATCGACCATTTTTTAAAGCTTTACGAGAGCTCAGCGGACATTCTCTCAACGATGGGAGAGCATTTATTTAAAATTTAGCCTCTCGTAAGACTGCGCTGAGCGTAAATAAATGTTCGTTCCTCTTTAGTAAGCTAAGAAGACTTCGCGAAGTCTAATTATGCCACCTCTTTGAATAAAAATATCGGCTGAGTTCTAATAATTCTCCGCTGAGCTCTAATAATTGTTCGCTGAGCTTTAACAAACCTCCGCTGAGCTCTAATAATTCTCCGCTAGGCTTCAGGAAGTGTCCGTTAGGCCTAAGCAAGTTGCAGGAAGGCTTAATGGAGCGAATCGGACACTCAGCGGAGATCTGCCAAAGCTAAGTGGAGTCTTATTAAATCATAGCAACAATTAATAGGTATCCGCTGTTGCTTATTGAGTGTTCGCTTAGCTTCATTGCCTTACTACAACGTGCTAAGGTCTGACGGACTCTTACTGAAGCCTAGCGGAGAATTATTAGAACTCATTAGAGGTTTGTCAAAGCTTAGCGGAGAATTATTAGAGCTCAGCGGAGGTTTGTTAAAGCTCAGCGGAGAATTATTCAACCTCAGCCGATATTTTTGTTCGAAGAGGTGGCATAATTAGACTCAGCGAAGTCTTGTTAGCTTACTAAAGAAGTGGGAGAGGTTACAATTTTAATAAATGTCTACCATCGTTGAAGGGTCGGACACTTTTTTGAATGAAAATATTTTACCGCCGAAGTGAACACAGCAAACATTCATTCTAGTCCTTACAATAGCGGAGTGTCACAGTTGTGTCGAAATATTTTCTGTGTTTTATCGCGACAAAACAAAAAACAAAATTTTAGTGTTTAAATATGCCTTGGGGACATAAAGAGACGGTGCACGAATACAATGGAAAGCATCATGGGTGAGTTTCTTTGAATTTTTTCGGTGAATTTTTGTGATAAAATTTTCCATACATTTTCGGGAAATTGTCCTGTCATTTCCCAATGACGGGCCTTAAGGGAAAAATCGAAAATGAAAAAATGGTCTATGGGGAAGGATCACATCAGTCATGGCGGAATATGTTTTCTGAGTCCCCTGAGATCTCTTTACTACCAGCAAAGCTCACTTTTTGGGTACTCCTCAAAAAAAAACTTTTCTTCCGTTGGTGGCTGGGTTAATACTAATACTTAAGAAACTGTAGTTTCAATGTCAATAAGATGATGTTACGTCGAATTGTTTAGTGAAAATCATTCCCTACGATTTCTAGTGGTATCAAAATGTTGTTTTTGTTGTTTTTCTTTTCCCAACACATTGTCATAGGGTTAACGCAAATAAACGACAATTTCTTTCGTTTGAGTACACAAATTTGTATTAAGAATATAAGACATTCCGACTTCCATAATGTAACACATAAACAATTGATTTGGCTTTGTTTAAATTACATGCAAATCACTGATGTTTGATGTTGTTTTATTATAAAGATGAACATATTTGGATAGAATGATACAAATAAACATTTGGTGTGATAAACGAGCCATCGGAACAGTCGGAGCGTTTGCTGCGACTGAGCCCCGTACAAACCCGTATATCTATTGCGTACGTGACCCTAGTGCGTCTGCCACCCTGCTTTGACCGTAAGCCTATTGAGCCGGTTAATGTAGTTAAAGTAAAATTATTATATAATGTGTACATCTTAGAAATTGCGCGTAGCGCAATTACGAAATCCCGTACGACGTTCCTTTCAAATGTAACAAAAATCTCAAATAGCCCTAAAATTTTAATTTTTTGAGTATAAATACACATAGGGCTTCAGTCCGAGGACCCAATTTTTTTTTTACTACATTCTATTCGGCCTTTGGTTACCTTCCAAATGAAACAAAAATTACGAAAAACGGATGAAATTTACTTGAGTTATATGTAAAATACACATAGGGCCGAGTGTCCTTTTACTTCTGAGGCCCTAACATACGGTCCACTCACCCAATTGAAAAACATAGCTAACGCCGACCCGTACGAAACACCTATTCGTATCAAAAGCCTTTACTGTGAAACTCTTCATTTCTTTTACTTCATTCTCTACTGAAAAGCTATTCGCCCTTTAAAATCACTTACATTATCTTTCTTTGCCTTGTTAGCATGGACAAATAAATTGCCGGAGGCAATATAGACAGCCCCGTACGAAGTCAACTTTCATAAATTCCTATTTAAACAGCTATATACCGCTATATTTACCTATATTTTCCTATAAATAAACATTTCACAGATGAATATGCTATTATATAACTCTATCTGCCTGTATATAGCTCAATATAGGTGAATATAGATATATATATATAGATGTCCATATATGGAATGCCTGAAACACCCCACACACATAACAAATTATTTCCATGCTAACAGAAACTCTCTAAGTACCATTTTTCCCAAGATATATCACTTTTATTAAAATCCAATATGGCCACCGGCAGCCATTTTGTTAGGAGACCGGAAATTTTACCGACGCTTTACATTCGTTAATACCTTTCAAACAAAAAAAAATCATGAAATTCGGTCAAAATTTACTCGAGATATTGACAAAATACTCCACGCCGAGTAGCCAGATAAGAGCTCACTCCAAGAGACCTAGCTCACGCTCCGGAGAACATAATTTCAATTCTTTTTTTCCCTGATTGGTACGGTCAATACCTATCTAATAAAGCTAAAACAGACGAAATATGTTCAAATGTGGCCGACCTACAAGCAAAAACTGCTTGCCGCCCTGTGCCTGTTTCACACCAAGGGGTCTAACTCACTAGCCGGTCATCAGATTTCCAAAAACTTTTTTTTTGTCGATCGGTATTGTAAATACCTTTTATTTGACAAGTGTAACGTTTAAATGTCCGGAGATATCTTCGGAAAACCGTAAAGCACTTATTGGGCCACAGCTCGGGAGGGGTCGATCCAAAATCACTCATCTTCGAACTTAGCCTGTCTTTTGACATTACCAAACGGGACAGACAGACGGACAGACGGACATTTTTTTTTTCACTGATTTGGCATCTCTAGACAACCACAATAGGTTTCCCTTTACTCAGGGAGTCCAATTCGACGTGTTACAAACGTATGCGTAAACCTATAAGACCCCAGTAATTGGTACGGGTCTAAAAACTTTTTTCCTGGATTGGTATTGACAATACCTATCATTTGCCGTGTCATTTACATTTCCATCGTTTATTTTGCCATAAATATCACCAAAAGACCTTAAATCACTTATGTGGCCCTAACTCACGAATATGCCCAATCTTCGAACTTAGCCTCACTATTTCGACTATCTGTCAGGGATTTTTTTTTTTTAAATCGTATTTGATTTATTCAAGATATCGACGTGACAGACAGACGGACAATGGAGGTTAGTTTTAGTCGGTTCACTTATCCGATTTTCAACAATCGATTATCGATAAAACATTCGATTTACCTTTGAAAAATATCGATAATCGATTTCCAAGAAATAATCGATATTTTATGAAAATGATTCAAAACTGATGAGGTATAAACATATAAATTTAACGTTATGAGAAAATGTTCAGTTTAGTTCCCAACGTAGGTATTTCTGGAATTAACACATACTTTTGATTACCTTTCAGTCGGTCCTAAAAGATGGATTAAAAAGGGCTTTTGTGAAGGTTTCTCTCGTATAATTGCGTAAGTGTACACTTCACATTCACAAAATAGTTGATGCTCAGCTCTGATTCTCGTATTTGTGAAACGAAACTATAAGTCTTCCAGTCACTTGCGAACAGTCTGAGAAACAAATATAAACAAATTTTCAAAGCGAGAACTACTATTTCTCACAAAATGCTAAAACAGAATAAAAAATAAAAGTAAAAATAAAAACACACTTAATGACTTGTAAACTTTTGCCTCGTACACTTTAATTACGTTAAGCATCTTATGACAAGTTTTGCAAAATTCAGTTGAAATAACAATTTTAAGTAAACGTGAGAGTTAAACTTGTGTCTCCCGTTTTTCAACTGTTATAAAATGGTATAGTTTTAGCGACGAAACATTTTCCCTATCTGAATGTTTACAAATAATTTAAGAGTTATAAACACAAACGGGGGATCTAGCGTAAGAGAATGAATATAATTAAATGTATAATTGGAATTAAAGTGGAAAAGATACTATTGTTTTGCTCACATATATTTATTTTTTGCGCTTTTGTCTGTATTTGAATGCTATGTGGATATTTTGTCGGCGGTGGCAATTTTTTATTCAACTGCTTTCGAATCATGCCCACACGTTAGTAAGCGGACGTGACGCAAGTCCACTACCAAAAAAGTTTTCAAAAAATTTTTTGGTGACGGCGGAGCATATTTACAGCAACTTTTCGACCACTTCGGCTCCTATGTCCCCCTATGATATTTGGAATGTAGGTATCCATACGAGCTCAACTATCTATCACACGTGACAAACGGTGAAGATTTGACCGAGATATTGAATTTCAAAATCTTGATTTTTGTATGAAAATAAGCAAAATTTCGTATTTTTAGATCACTCAAATTATTACCTACGTTAACACATTGAGTCTATGTCATATAGAATAGAAATGCATATGGAACGAGTGGAACGAAGGAATAAAGCGAAACGAATGAGAACGTAAAAACTGAACACATTGCAGAATAATGAGCACGCTTGAACACCCTTAGACACCCTGGAAAGTAGTAAACGAGTCGAGGGTTACCTCCAAATAAAAATTAAAAAATCTAAAATTTATTTTTTGATTTTTAGAAATTTATTTGGAGGTATTCCTCGACACCTTTACTGATTTCCAGGGTGCCTAAAGTCGACAAGCCACAGTAGCCGGCAAAGTGTTAAAATGCGGTACAGTTAGTTAGTTAGTTCATATGGAAAAATGGATCTATCAACTCCTGTACGTTTCAGTAGATTTTCTGAAATTTTGGTTATAGGTTAATAATGGTCCAAAAATAAAAATGGAATTTTCAAAAGTTGGATCCAACCCATATCTTGGAAGCTATGGCCTAAAGTCTTCACACAAATGCCATATAAAAGCCAATTTGTATGTATGGTATATTTTGGTGCATGAGATGGAATGTGGTGTATTAACTTCCAGTGGGTTGGTTCCTAAAATTTAGGATGACAGATGATTCCTCTGGCACTTAATAACTTCCGTCTGTTTTTTTTGATGGATTTGGGTTATTTTCGATATAAATGAAGTGTTCCACGATTGATTTCTACATTTTGGGATTTGGACTGATTTCTCTAGAACTTTTGAACTTACATAAGGTTTGTTGATGTTGTCGACATGATGTACTTACAGAAGTGTCTGCCACTTGTGTCGCAATTTTTTTTTTTATTTTCTTTCAAAATTTTTTTGGGTCAACTTTTTGTTGATTAAACTTCTGTTTACGGCACACAATGCGTCACCCTCAGCGATATCAGTTATTTTGTAAGTAAGATAAAGGACTTGCGTCACATTTACCCTTTAAGGGTTTTTTGATTGATTATAATTTTTCGGAATTAATTTCTGTTCCTAGGTGAAACTATAAAAATTCCGGCAGATGATTATTAATATTATCCGATTACCATTTAATCACCAATAATTTCTTTCTTTTTCGTTTCTCTTTTCCATTTTCTACAAATATTTATTTCGTAATTTGTTCACACTTTATCTCTTCAAAATGCTTATATTCTCCCAACTTCCCACATAAATTTTTCACACCAACCACATGTTTTTCTCTTTTCACAAAGCTTTTCTTTTAAGTAACAATAGAATTGTAATTTTCATCCCCATTTCGCTTGATCAGCTTATATAATCGGAAGCCATTCGTTTTTCGTTATTTCTATGGCTGTTGTTATACATAGATCTGTATGTGGCGAATGTTCATACTTTGTTCAATATTGAAGAGTCCAATGCTCGTTTCTATGTATACACAAAACTATTTCTACATTGGGTGATGTACAACATTCCTGTTGATGGTTTTATGGAATGGATAAGGTTATGGTCTGAACGTAAAAATGAAGGGTGGTGTGATGGCTCGGTGCTTCGGTTGGGAAAAAGCAGGGGGATGAAATGAAATTGGAAAAAAAATTCTTTGCGGTGAGTGTATTTATTACTGCTAGGGTCTTTATATTTTTGTTCATTAACAGTTTTTTTTTTCGTTCTGCTTTGCACGATGCTAGCTGAACTCAATAAAATTGATGGCTAATGTCGGTTTCAATGTTCAAGTTGATTATGATGGTTTTAGTTCAATTAAACGGGATTTTTAAGGAATTTTCTTTGGAATTGATGGTAATAAATTTTTAATGTGTTCGTTTAAGTCTCTCTTGATGTTACTTACCTCATACCAATAAGCTTATTGGGATTATTAGGGAATGACATGTCGCCGCAAGTAGAACATTCGATCGGTCAAGTTTATTCAGCAATTTCTTATTCAAATTCAATATCTTTTTCAAAGTGGTTCAAGAGAAAAGGAAAGAAATGACAATCAAGTCACAACACTCTGAAATAGCATTTAACTTTAAACAAAATATGTGACAAATTATACCGTTATTCGATGATAAACGTATCTGGGCCTGCTGTATTGCCAATTCTGGTACTTCTTTTACTTCAAGTAAATCTTTTATTTCTTTACTGTACTCTTTGCTATAAGAGAACAATGGTCAGAGCTGGTTACGCTTTGAGGTTAACTGGCATGAATACTCACATCTAGTGATAAGATCGAGGGGGAAAACCACTGGTCAGAAGGGTGGAAAATCAATTTCTAATTTCTTTCAATTCTTTCAATTACGGTATTAATTCCGTTTTAGCGGATTTGCACTTTAATTCCCATTATTTTCTATTAATTTTTAATAACGACATTTTCTGTTGCTATCCACTTCATTGTCGACTTTTTAAAGCAGTTTTCTAAAAATGTTTTTCCCTTTTCTTTATTTCTATAATTTTCTAAGGTTTCCTTCAAATTTAAAGAAAGCCGTCGAAATAACTGCAGTTTAGTAGATCTGGTAATTAATAGAAATTTAATAAGATACTAGAAATTGATCTGTATAATGTCATTTACGTTCAATTTCTTGTATTTCAAGTCAATTCCTTGTTATTCCTTCAATTTCTATTAATTACCGAATGCTACGGCAATTCCTTCGAGGGTGTGTGTTACACACTGTGTAATCAATTACCCGAGTAGTTTCCCCCTCGGATAAGTTTAACTTTAGTTATCAATGAGACATCGAGCATTTTAGAAATGGTTTGAATATTCAAATCTGCCATGCTTTTATTTCAGAGAAATGATACCAATATGACAGAGAAACTTTCAATTATAAATCATGCGATCAATATAGCAGTTATTATCGAATAATCTATCGCAATGAAAGTACCAAATTTTCTTCTCAAACGAGAAAATGAAAGAAAAAAAAATGTTCCAAAAGAACTTTCTTTCAACTGATCGAATTGTAGCAACATACTTTCCAATTGACAACAAATATTTCAAAAGTTGTGTTGCTGCTAAAATACATATTTATCTCCCTACCGTTAACTTGCAAGGCTCAAGAGAGATAAAGTAATTCACTCACAACACTTTTCAAATCAATTGAATACACACAGCGCTCATCTGCAACGAAAAAAAATTCTAAAGCGAGTCAAACGAATGGAAAATCGAATTCAATTTAAAGTAGTTTGACATTTTTAGTGGGTTAGTTGTATTAGTCGTAGTGCATTTCAAATTTGTAAACTGGAACATGAAACATGTTTGTGTATACTTGATTGGAGTGGTATGCAACATATTACCATATCCATATTACGCAACACTTCACAGACAACGTCTTTAACTGGCTATCTATACCAAAACTAACTGATTTCACTTGAAGACAATGTAAAAAAAGAGTCGAGACTCTCGACTTGAGAGACATGTTTCTAGGAGACAGACATGTAAAGAGAATTCATTCGAATAAATTGACCGGTCTTTCCGACCCACAGAACTCCCCAAAAAAATTTTATGTGATGCTTGCAAAGGAAGGAAGCTCTTTCTTTCATTTTAGTTTCCTGCCGCAGGTCAGGACCTTTAAGGATCTTTATTACTAAAAATGTCTACATTGTTGAAATGTAAAAAAAATATTGTACGGAGTTTGGTGGTCGGCTCGACGACATCACAGACAACTGAGAAAGTCATAAAACGAACCTGGGTATTTCGATAGGCGCCCTTTAATTCCCTTACACTAACGAGTCATCTATGTTCTTTTAAGTGTATGGAATCACGTTGTTTGATTTTCATTACCGTTCATAGCACTGCTCCTAGCATTAACAGTCAGTGTGAAACGTCTAGAAGCCTCCAAATTTTGAAACATGTATTCATGTCCACTTGCATGGATTGTGTGTGAAATCAAGAAATGTAATATCCGCTACCCATTGCTGGGGTGAAAATGACCATCTTGGATGGATACGACCATATTTCTCTCTCTGTCCGTCGCCGAAACATATGACCAAATTCACCCGAGCTATTCTGAGTTATCTTTCTGTACGGCAAAATTATAGGATATGTCCATAGGATTATTGTGACCAGGTTTGCTACTCTGTTCTGGAAATATTTTGTCTCATCGCCCGCCCTTCTCGAATTATTCGGCAGAAATCATTGATATTTATCATAAACTATTCTCCCATTCAGTTTGTAGTAGTTTCATATTCAACAAGTAAAAAAACTACAATATACCACTGTGGCTGCCTTTTAGGTGCAAAAAATAGCATTAAACTCCATACTGCCATTTATTAACAACCATTCACCGATTCACTTCCTATTTCATGTGGAAATGATCGTTAGGAAATAGAAAACTTGTCTAGGATTGAAAGATATAATTGTTTAATAGAAAATGTTTTCCAGCTATACGTTCAACATGCTGTTCCGAATGAAACGAAAATTTCTGAAGGTATACACATCCAATTATTATGCCAAAACAAATTTATAGTTTTAATGAGATTAAATTCAAAACTTTAAGTTCTTTGACAAGTTAAGTGAACAATTGTCGCTGAGCTTTTTGCACAAAACACAACAAAACTCAGAGGAAAATATTGCTGGCTATATACACGTCTATAAATCGAGAATAAATATATCTTCTTAAAGTAAACTTTTACACTTACTTAAGATTTAATTGAATTCTACCTTCATTTTAGCCGAGATTGTGCGCAAATAAGTTTGGTGCATTGGTTCAATTATTGCTCTTGTTCAAATAGAAAATTTTCTTCTACCCCAGTTTCATTTGTGATTGCAATGAATTTTTGTTCAATTCATTGAATGTTTGAAATTAATTAACGAGATATTTAAGTATTTTCATGTTCAACAGAAAACTATTTCTTGACAACATTTTACAGATTGACTGCAATATAACGAAGAAAAATATAAAAATGTTCCACCATTCCGAGCTGTGTGTATAAATGCATGTAGCTCGTATTATCTTTAAAATCGAAATGTGTTTCTACTTATACACATACACGACGTGTAATAGTTATTTATATATAAAGACTAGTCCAACCTGCATTCACATATATACCGCAATAGTAGCGCTCAGGTCAAAAGTTGAAAATATGTTTCCATTCAGCATCGAAACCACCCTATAACACTATATATAGACATTTTTGTGTTGTAAGAAATTTTCCAAGCGCGAAGCAATTTAAAAGTTGTATTGTGTACCCCGGAGGCGAATAAAATCAATTGATACAAAATATTGAAAATATTTTTTGATAGAAATAGAAATGTATATATATATGTGTGTGGAGAGAGAGGAGGTATGATACCTAAGGTGTAATTTAACTTGGGGAAAACAGAAAATGGATTTCTCACACAAGAAATAAAATAAGAAGAAAGAAAAAAAACATTCAAATGCAAGGAATTGCGGAACAGGAAAATTTATGTATTTACTTGAATTTTTGATGGTTTTTCTTCATTGATAATCAGGATGATATTGTTGGTTTTTGAACTGTTGCGAATATATGGAATTTTTAACATGGCATTTCCATTTTATTAATCAGATTTTAACAACATTGCTTGGCACATGATAATCGAAATAAAAAGCTTTTGTAATTTACGGTTGCTTCGGGAGGCGTTCAAATTCATTGGTCCCGTTTTTATATCTCCAAAAATATTCACAGTCCCAATGACTCATTCAGGTGCCGAGTTTTGAAAAAAAACTGTAGACAAATACCATAAATAATAAGAGGATAACATTATGCAACCACAACATAGTATGTACACGACATAGTATGTACACGACATAGTACGTACACGGCATAGTATGTACACGACACAGTATGTACACAACATAGTATGTACACGACACAGTATGTACACGACACAGTATGTACACGACACAGTATGTACACAACATAGTATGTACACGACATAGTATGTACACGACATAGTACGTACACGACACAGTATGTACACGACACAGTATGTACACGACACAGTATATACACGACACAGTATATACACGACACAGTATGTACACGACATAGTATGTACACGACATAGTATGTACACGACATAGTATGTCGTACACGACATAGTAAGTACACGACATAGTAAGTACACGACATAGTAAGTACATGACATAGTATGTATACGACATAGTAAGTACACGACATAGTAAGTACACGACATAGTAAGTACACGACATAGTAAGTACATGACATAGTAAGTACACTACATAATAAATACAAGGGCAGCAGCGAAAATCCTTTTTCGAAAATTAAATTAGGATGCTAGATAGGAGCAGATGATACTAAATCGACAATTAACATTCCCAGTTAACACAAGCCCACTTTTTAAATGTAGCACATGTGGACATTAAAAGAGGACTTAATGTATATTACAATTTGTACAACGTTTGATGTGCTTCAGTGTATGTATATCTCTTGTACAAATTATCGGGCGCAATATTTGCGCTGTGGAATGTGTACATCTTATGAAAAAATTACCGATTGCCACGTATGAACCAAGGAATCAAAAAATAAATTTCAACGCATTCTTTTACGATAATAGAGCAAGTTGACCAAATACAACGCTGCTTTCGATTTGATTGTTCTGCGTTTCACTTTGCAGCGGACTTACGGAGTAAATTTGGTAACACAAGTTCTGTTTGTGCCAACATATGGCTTCGCAGTGTAAAGCGGATCTAATCGCAAAAATGGAAAAGCCACTAAATTTTACGATATCGTTTCAGATATATTTTACCCATATTTGTAAATGAATTTTACAATTTCCGACGTAACTAGCATTTCACAAGACAAATTCAAACCAGGCAAAAGATTTCCTTCATCCGTTCACATACTCTGAAATATTCCGGATATTGACCATCATGCAAGTTTTATTTATTTATTTATTTATTTCATCAATGGCATAGGCCCCCTGACTACTTTCGGTATAATAAAATTGACAATTTGCAAATAACAATTAAAATAATTTAAATAAATTCATTAATAATGACGATATGCTTATAACGTGGTTGAGGAGTACAGCGGCGACTGTTAAGTTCGTTTGCGTTGTTTAATTTTACTGACTGGATGTACTCAATGGCCCATCTGAAAGAGAAATGATTAGCAACAGCCAGTCGACTAGACCAGCAGATATTTGCACAGGTCGAGTAGACCTGGAGTTCGTTTTTTTAAAGTCGTGAGACTCGATTTGGCTAATCATATTCTGATTAGAGTTAGAACCATTCAGTACAATCAACATTTAGTTTAATCGGAGGTTAGGTTTAGGCTGAGTTAAAATTATGACAATAAGTTAGTTCTTGAAAAAAGACGAAATTAAAGTTCAAAATGAAAGTTCAAAATTCACTGGTTATTTAACGTTTCATAAATTCACGAACTACAACGTCGTCGGGCCACAGTTTACTATTGACTATTGAGTGAAAAATGTTAGAGTCAACTGTGATCCGAAACGATACAAAGGAAACGCTGTTTATATCTGCATAGGATGAGAGCAATATCTTGCATGACACGTCTTCAGCCGATGATATTACGTTCTTCTGCAATAGATACTTAACAACGTCCTTCTCGGTAACAGACGGATGAAAATTGGAAACATAGACAACCCTTTGTCTCTCGGACGACATTGAAATATTTGGTGAGCCCATTGAATCGTATCGCGGTCGTACTGTAGGGTTTTCGACTTCATCGGATACCTGTGCAGAAACAGACGGTTTGGTCGGTACATCGGCCGAGGGACTAGAGCCGGCGGTTGGAGTTCCTAGTTCAGTGAGATTGACTTTAAAATCGGTGTTACTTCGCTGCGCCGTGGATAGATTGGTATCAGGCTGAGTGGTCATAGACAGTGGATTTGTTCTACATACACTAGGAGACTTGATAAAAAGAAGACTTTCAGGTTGCATTTCGTTTGCCGACGAAGAATTACTCACTGAGTCGTTTGACTTTGTAACTTCATTTACAACGTTAGCTGATCGGGTTACCAAAAATACGGAACTGTTATTACTCGACGACTTAGCGTTTAGAATCTGATTTCGATTACGATTACGCATATTTTTGGCAGCGATTAGCGTTCGTTGGAGATAAGATGATGACGAGGTGGAATTAAAGTTATTGAATCGAGGAGAAGAAACGTTGCACGAGCGTGTCTGAATTATGCAACCGTCACAGAACCATTGAAGATTCGGCATTTCACGATAGCACAATAAAGCATCTTTACTAAAGTTAACACACTCAGCGTGAAAGGATTGACGACATACTCCATCACAAATAATTTTATTTGGATTGCCATTCCGGAAACAGCCGTCACACACAGCACAATTATTCATTTTCTTGATTGAACGTTAAAACTCAATTGGAATGGAAAAAATATGAAACGTTTTGTGACGATGCAAAATGCAAAATTTAAAACAAAAAACAAAACAGAAGCGACGGGAATCCACTAGTTAGAAAAGCAAAAAAAAAATTGACAAACAAACAAAGGCGGTATTTGTCATCAGCTGGATATGTGAGCGCGCGAATCAAATAAATGACGTTGCACAGGCGTAAACAATTACGTTACAATAAATTATCCGTAGCAAAATTGAAAAAATAGCACTAATAACAATCCACACACGAAAAATCCGATAATTTACAATACAGGACGACCTTATGAATCAAATAAAAAGAAATAAAATTTCAATTAAGAGAATTAAACGAGAAATAAACGAAATAAACAAGGGCGTATGTAAAGCACGTCCAAAGCGTTCAACACTCACACTCACTGTACCTCCGCTCCGTAATGGTTTGTTAAGTACAATCGTCGATTTGATTTTAACAATAATAGGCTGGAACGATTAATGATAGTTGACATTGGACGATTGGACCAAAGCTGTTTCCGAAGTAATGAAATGCATAGCAGCATCCAATATATTGAAAGTTGATTTCCACATTAAAAACAAATTAACTGAAAATAGTCCACATATAATGGATCATTTTCGCAGGGAGCAAATTGTTATGTAATGGTGAACTTTCGCATGGGGAAGGTGTAAACACAATATATCAGAAACTAAGCGACAAAAAATCAATTGAAAATGTATTTTGTAAAAAAAATCAGAAATTCTTTCGTTTAGAATTTATAAAATTGTGGATTTAACGGTCAATTTTGCCTTGGTCATGATTCTTCACTCCATGATTTCAATTAATAATTTCATCTTCGAAAAACCGTCAAATTAACAAAAACGATCATGACATCTGTAAATCGTAAATAAGAAAAGTTTTTCGAAACAATGATCAAATGGACTCTGTTGATTCTCCGTCCTGATGTCGAAATTCATTAAACAAATCAAAAATTTGATATCGCTCCACCCTATAAATAAACACTTCCCAACTAGCGTAACTCTATATCTCATCTCAATCATTCCATGAATAAACGATCTTTTGTTTATGTGCTACTTTTCTAACCATCAATGGTTGATTCTTCTCTCCGAATTGTACTTTACATTAGAAACAATTCTCACATTACTCTTGCCGCAAAATAATACAAATGTAACTACATCAATAAATATTAAAAACAGCAACCCTAGCGCATACAACACACACTATACACTCATATATATTCGAAATCTCACATGGAATCGTAGTTAATTCCAAATCCAATGACTTGCGGGGCCAAACTCCAAAAACAAACCAAATCGTCTTCATAAATTCAGATAATGCGAGCATTAAATAAATCTAAATGCTTTTCTATTCTATTTGAATCACCACCTGATTTTCTCACACAGAATTCTCCGAATGTATATTAATGTGTGTATAAATGGAGAAATGAAACAAGAAATTTTTTTCCCTTCCTCTCGTCCTTTTATTCATTCCCTTAATACCACACATTATCCATGTTTTTGCTCCTTAATACATATATTAGAGAAAAGTTTCTTATATATCGTTCCGTATACTTGACATATTTGTTATGTGAATGGATTTTTATGGAAAATCTTTGATGCGCGATGTTAGAACAAGATTTTCGTTTTTGTGCACGCTTCGTTTTTCTCTCTCACCACAATCGCTATCTTGAATGAATAGTTTTGCCAATGTAACTGCGAATCTAGGATTACGGTGTCAATAAAAATCGGTTCTCTTAAGTCAAACATTTCAGATAAGTGAATTAAAGTCAACAAAATGTCCATACTAGGGACCGGTAATGTAGAAAATTCGGAGCAGATTAGAAAAGCGTTTTTGGTTATCAAAAATCCACAATTATTGGGGTGATAGATTCAGTCTCTTTTTTGATGCATAATAGACGGTCCATGATTAGATAAAAAAAAATTTGGAATTCAGGGTGGATGAAACAGAGCTATAAAGGATTTGCACACTGTTTTTCATCACTACTAGTTTAATTACTTAGATAATGAAATTGATTTATTAAGAAAAGCATTGAATATGGCAAACGTGCATAATTGATAATACATAAGAGACGTATACGCCGTATACGCCCACGAGCGCTTGCGCGAGTATTGGTACGAGTCTACTCATATGTACTTCCTTATATCATATATGAAGACAAACGTTAGAATTCTAATAATACATTCAAAACGTATCCCAAAACACGAATAAACACACACCGTGCGATAAAATATTTTATCGTGCAATGTGCTGTAGATCTCGGCTTCGTCTCGGATTTCATCGATAAATCCTTCCGGGTGGAGCCCATGTTTTGTTGATGTAAATTCACAACAAAAAGAACCCACATCCGTGCACTGTTTTTCTTTTTCACTCCAATACGATCGGTGTGAAATTCTTTTACGATCAATTAAAATGTCTATATCATCCTCATCATGACACAACCTTTCCGTACTAATTACTTTTAAATCATAATCGAACTGAAGCCGTGAACTATCCTTCCCTAGGGATAAAAGGAAAACGTTATACTACACTCGGGAAATAATTTGATATTTCGTATCACGATCAAGATCACGATGATACGGGCTGAAGCCCTCGGACACTTTTACTCATCTGGATACCAAATTCCTTACCTTGTATAGTAATATACTATTTATAATTCATGAGTATTGTAGTAGAGTATTGCCAAAGTATATCGTACGGGTCGCGCTTGTCAGCATTTTGTTTTATTTGTCCGATAATATGGTTAACATAACAATGTACAACCTTCATCGATGTATGTATATTTACGGAAAAAATGCGAAACGTACTTCGTATTCCCATTTCAATTTAAAAACATACACTTAAAGTGACCTTAACTTTCGGAAAGTCAATCATCCATTCTTAGGTACGAAAATTGACATGAATTATATATTTTCCCCGAAAAATTCGAAACGTGTAGCTTTCTTAATAATAATAAAAAACTGTATAGCCATACGTACCGCAGCTAAAAATATGAATTTAGTCAACCGAAATAATCGATTTATACCATTCACGTTCACGTATTATCGAAAAAGGAAAAATCTCTTCATTTTATTTGTGTGTGCGTTTATAACAAATAATCATATATTGGGAGCGCCGAAAAAGATGAAAGTTATATACACATTCATGTTTGGGGTAGATCAAAAAAGTCATTAAGTTTTGAAGCGAATGAAAACGAAAATGTTGAATCATAAGAAAGCTGATAACAAGCATGAAATTTAATTTTAATTGGTAACAAGTGGTAGTGATCAAAGATCCCTCCAAACATCAAAAAGGAAATTATTCGGCAGAACAGCCAAATTTTTTGAAATTAAAAACCTATTCGATGTAGTCCCAGAACCAATATTTTTACTACGCATTAAGCAGCTCAGAAATAAATTTTAGACTGAGAAATGGGATTTTTTTTGTTGAATATTTGATGATTTGGATATGAAAAGAAATTCAAATAAACTCCAGACTCCATGATTTTGTAATTAAAATTCTGGAATTTAGGAATCGAACTTATTTTATTTATTTATTTTTTTCAAAATTTAATCTTCTAATTGAAATGTAAACCAGGCCTCTCACTCCTCATAATTTCCTTATTTTTCCTTATTTTTATAAAAACCTCCTTATTCCTCCTTATTTTATTAAAAAATCCTTATTTTCCTTATTTTTCGCAAATTTCATCGACGGAATCAAAATTAAGAAGAAAAAAATCGCTGCCCGGCAAAAATGACAATTTTTATTATTAAACACAAAGGTGGTGTCGTAGCTCATGATCGTTCCAACACGACTGGTTTAACATTATATTTTTGTGGTTCCACGCCACCTCTCGGCTCGAGAGTCTCGAGTAGAACTATTTGATTTAACATATAAATCATCATTAACATTGTCTCAGACATGCGTCCTTATTACAAACAATTAAAGTTTTTAGCCTTATTTACACTTACTTCTTTCAAATTTATACGTTTATACTTTCACCAATTTATTATTTAGAAATTCGAACGGGAAAGAACAGCTTTTTGCAGTTAACGAGATCAAAATCTAATCCAGCAAGTTTTTAAACTTGAGGGTGGGGTCAAGTAAGAATTCCTGCCGTAAGTACGTGTTAAATTTCAAAAATTTTGTCGCATCGAAAACTGATTGAAAACTGCCACCCTACAAAAACCATAGGTACGTGATAAATGGTAAAGCTAATCTTTGCTAAGAGGACGTACAGAAATTGTATTTGTTTCACTGGTGTTAACTTTTTTTGCTCAGTTAAATCTGTCAAAGTTAAATTTGAGGTTAGATTCTTCATGGCCTATTTTGTTCGTGAAGAATTAACTTGTCAGTGAAACTTGACATTTTTGATGTAAAAAGGTGTTTGGTTTTCGTATTGATCGTATTGATGCAAAATAATTATTTTTGAGTGGTGACATTGTGTTTAATTACATAAAATCAATGAAATAATTTGTGTTTATGTTTACCGCTGTCAAAATTTTGCTTCTTTAACTGAGCGCATTAACCGAGCGACGAAAAAATAGATTTTCTGTTCGGCCTCTAAGAATCTAATTCAAGCCTTAAAGGCGCCCAAAATATTCAAATTTTCATCGTGATAAAAGTGAATTTTACGATACAACTATACAAAAACGATACGTCAAAATAAACAATAATGCGTTTTATTTTAAAGTTGAGGCTGTATTGTTGCTGTATTTTAGAATAATTTCCATTTTTATCGAAAAATGTCTCCTCATTTCTCTTTAATTCAAATAAACAATTTCCTTATTTCTCCTTATTTTTGTGCTAAAACCTCCTTAATTCCTTAATAAAGAGTCCAAATTTAGAGTGAGAGGCCTGAATGTAAACGGTGCCTGCGTGAAAATGAATGACTTAAGAATTTAGGAGAAGATTTTTACTAACTCTCCCACATTTTTCCCATTTTTCTTCATTTAATCTGGGAAACCTAAAGCGAAGTATGGGAAAGGGTTTTCCCGACAAAATTACTGCTCAAAAGACGATATAATTCTGACACACTTTCATGAGGCTGATGAAATCACAGTAGGTAATGCTTTTCTTTCGTAGAGACCTGTTTCATTTTATTCTCTTGACTGTAAGTCATGGGTTTTACAAAAGAAAATACACCGTACATAACATGTTCACTATGATCAAAAATGTATGGAAATGTGATGAAAAAACGTTAAATGTTAAAATGTTGTGCCCTTTGTTAACACGATCAGAGTTCAACCGATTTTCAAAAACTTCTTTTTATTTGACGAAGTATTGAAATCCTCAGGTCAAGTTCGAAAATGGTTCAACCATCTGGAAGTAGTTCTCGAAAGAAGCCTTTTCTGCTTTTTGTTAACACGACAACTGGAGTAATTCTAATCGGTTGAGAAAAAAAAATGTTTGGTGGAGAATGGAATTAATTCCTGAGGTTAGGTTCCAAGCTAGATTATGTTGGTCTAACGAACAAGCTGGTGTTGCTAAAAGAATTTTTGTATCTATTTCAATAGTATTTTTCTTGTTATGTGACTTTGCCTTGTAAACAAAACCGAATAAATGGAACAAAAATTGATGAGTTTAAGTGGTTTCGAGTCTTCAGTTTTGATACAAACCAAATACTACGTCGCCATCTCGTTTCTTTCAAATGAAACGCTTGTGATTATTCTTAATAATATTATGGGTTATCCTTAATGACAATAAAAATTCAAACATTTGTTTTGTGGCTCCTAGTTCCATCTGTTCAGAATTGTATCTCACTATCACTCGTGGAAATCCTAATCTAGACGGCCATTAGAATGAATCACATCAGAGTACACACGAACGGAGAAAGGAAAGTGAAAAGAGTTACAATTGTACGATCGATCAATAAAGACGTGTTTCCGGGGACAGCATCCCCAAGTCTCAGTATTTTATTGGTAGAGAACAGAGAACGTAGAATTCCCAACACCATCTATGTATTTCGAAGTTTAAAACTTCGCGCAGATAGTTTCGAAAAATAAGCCATTGAAAGGAATTACAAAAATTATTAGATTAATTACAATACGTGCGTTCAATCTATATAACAGTCATAGTTAGATTATTACGAAAATTAATTGGTATTTCGAGCCTTACTTTATATACGGGCAAACTGACTAAAATAAAATTGGTAACATGGCCTTCATGGATTGATCAATATATCTAGGCTAAAGAACAATTTAGCAATTTTGGATAATTATGGACTGAAGATGGTTAGACCACGCTAACCTCTGACCGCCATTGTATCCGGAGGTCGAAACAGCATTTTATCTCCACTCTCGCTTCACGCGATCAATGCGGGAAAAGGAAGAGTAATTATGCTCTGTTTGTTTGTCTTGGTATATTCATTTTAACATAATTTTTTCTGCATGTTAGATAACACCACCTCTGGAATTAGTATGTTGGTAAAATAAAGTTCTGTACCTTCGGAATATTGAAGTAATGTTAGTTGCGAACGAAGAATCGGTAACATGGCCTTCATGCAAGTGAGTGGGGAATAATTTTATCTTTATTGTCTTTATTGGGATTTCTAGAAATTTTAACAATTTTTACGGTTGTTTAAGCGAAAACGCGGAAGCATAAATTAATAACACCGCACATTGATCCGTTGTACGTTTAGCACATGAGATTTTATGTATTTCTTTGTTGTCATTTTCAAATTTTTATTTTTCCGTTTTTCTTTTTAAAGGTTAGTTTTCACGTTTCGAAGTTTGAATATGTCATCAAGCATTCACGAAATTTTTCGAAGTGAACAAGGACGCTGTGTCGAAATTGAAAAATGGCTGATTTTAACACAATAAACAGTTTTTAAATTTAGTAGTGACGATAAATGCTCAAATTTTAAGAATGTCGAACCAAATTTCAGTGAAAAATGTGTGCAACAACGTATTAGTGTTACTAGTTTGTGAATTTTTTACTTAAATGCATAGAAGTGTGTACCTAAAGTTTAAATTCTGTACTCTTGCAGAGGTGATTTAAATAGCAAAATTAATTGAATAGAACTCTAAAAAGTGATAATGTGAGACCAAATTTCGGTAAAGTAAGGCCAAATTAAGTATTTCGCCACACCAGAATGTGTTTTCCTACTTTAGTCTGACGGATTTATGTTCCTAAATATTGCTATTTTTTCTTCAATTTTTGGTTTGGGGCTCAGCTGAACGCTGCGAGCCTCTTAAATTTTATTGAAACCATACGTTATTTTTTACCGGGGCATTTTATATACAAAGTTTCGAAGATTTTCAGTGAAACTAAACAGAATTAAATCATCAATGAGAGATTTATTAGATCGTTCTAGTAGTTCTTCTTCTAAATGCATTTTTGTTGCCATCAACATACAAAATTACATTTCATTGAAATAAATCAATAAAAATACTATTGAGAAGCTCAGACAAACAGTCAAGGGATCTGACCCACCCAACAGGTGGGACCTAGTTAGTCAAACATACAATACAAGCAATCCCAAGCTCTTAAAGCTTCGAAATTTGACACGTGCTATGAGTCAGTACACGGTTATTGTGTGAGTATTTCTTGAAGAAGATAAAGAATGCCGATGATCGATTTTTGTGTATTGTGATATGAATTTTTAATTGAAACTAACACATGTGTCCTAAGGACGTGTCTCAATAATATGGGACGTTGCAACATAATCTTGTAAATGTGTTTTACTACATCGGCATTCGTCACCTACTAATTCAATGGCTGTCGAGCGAAATGGACAAGCGTTCAATTAGTTTCACTGAAGTCATCTGAAACGAATGCAACGCTAGCTTTCATTTTCTTGCATCTGAATGTTACAGATATAATATGGCGCTAATGAAGTTGAATCTAGTAATCATTTCGAATCAACATTAATCTATTAGAGGATCGCATCAACGCACTTGAATGAAAAATGGACAGCTGCCAAATAGAGTTCTCTTTCGTATGAAAAGTTCCCTAAATTTTTTTACAGTGCTAAAATTTTTATGATACACTCCAGTTTCAGTACTCTATTTAGAGTACTAATCATGCTTGAAATGTCTTGATCGAATACATAGCAAAATTAATGTCTATGAAGTGTTTATGATGTGTTAGTAGGAACTCCGATGGGAGCAGAACTTCTTCTAGTACTTCTAGAACTTCTACATAATGAGTACATTCATATCTCATATTGTACTAGGGAATGCAAACCGGGTTGGAACCGAACCGGTTTTTCGGTTAACCTCTCAATTTCGGACACTAAAAAACCGACAGTTTTTTTTCTTCAAAAACCGGGTTTTTCGGTTTTTAAAAATTGCGCCAAAAAGTACGCACCTATATCTATCATAATCAACTTTTAGAAACCCTTAGAGTGAGGTTGCATTATGAACGTGCCAAGAGAAACAATGGTTACATTTCTGTTTGAAATTTAAAAGAGAATTGTCTTTGTTCTTATAGAATATTTTTCGTGTTTGTTTTAAAGTTTTAGTTCAACTGGCTCCTGAATCGGATATTGTGAACCTGACAACGGATGGAGCCAAAGTAATGGTGAAAATTGGGAAATTGTCACTTTCTGAGCATCAATTATGCATCGTGCACGGGCTGCAGTTAGCTGTAACCAAAGTTTTATACAAAAAACAGCCGAAACAAAATTTCGATGAACACTTCGACGAATGTGATCTGGGCACCATCCCCTACTTTCTTGAAGGAGAAAACGAATCGCATCCTTTCATTGTTGAGGTTGAGAACGATGAAGTCATTGAGCCAAATGAACTGACCGATGACTGCAACATATTTCAACTAATTTCCAAGGTCAGAAGTGTGGTGCTTACTTTTCGCCGATCGCCAACGAAAAATGATGAAATTCTTCAAAAGTACGTAATTGAAGAGTTCGGAACCGACTATGTTTTGATATTGGATTGTAAGACCCGTTGGAGCAGCCTTTTCCTAATGTTGGAAAGATTTTACAAACTGAGAACCTGTGGTGGTCGTGGGACGAATCTCGAAAAAGTCTATAGATCCTTTCTGACAATCAAACCGACGAGTGTCGATTCAGTGCTGGCCACATTTGCACGAAAGTGCGTTCAAGACTAAGTGATGCCAGCATTAATGCACTAACGTTTTCAAGATCATATAAATAATGAGAAAAAATGAAAAGAAAAATATGAGTTTGAAATCGCAATAGCGAAAAAGGTTTTAAAGTTTAATAGTTTTAAGTTTCATAGAAAACAGTCTAATAAAACCTGAATTTCCCACTTCAGTTGGGAAAACAGAGTTCTGCTCATCCTTCGTTTCTTACAGTGCCTGATAATCGCTGTAACGCTCCGTTGTCAATAGAAGTAACAAACTCAGTTCAACTTCAGGCTGAAATATCAGGCTCATGTACTATATGCGGTTTAGCTACCCTCACAAATAATCTCAAGAATGTTATTGACACCGACTAACAATCGCGTCATTTTTACATTTACCGTCACCCCCGTTGAAAAGACGATGATTGAATATACTATTTTTCCCAGACCTGAAATTGGCGTGTCCCGAGCCGTAATTTGTTTAAAGCGAAGCATTGTCGCTAGGATTAGAAATTTTATATACCCTCTGTTTTCATCCATCTCTTGCTAATTGATGAAAAATGTAAAATTTGGCGAAAAAATCTTAATGGAAACATTACGCTGTATTTAGCAACTACTTACGAAAAACTGTTGTATCTCTAATGTATATAAAATGCAGAATTTCCATCATTACTGTCTTTTCCACTAATTAATTAAAGAGGCTCAGCAATTTAATTAACACTTTCAATATAATCTCTTGATTATTCGGTTCTATTTTAATGCTCATTTTGTAATTCCTCTGCAGCAACGAGACATCGAAGTATATTTTCTATATAATACTATGCTCCCTCAAAGAAATTAGTTTTAAAGGACTCTTCCAAAATAATATAATCTAATTAGTGGCACTTGAAAATCGTGAAAATATTTTACTCAAGAAATATGGTTGATGAAGAGTGGAAATCTTGATGGCGTAATTTACATTATTCACTTGTTTGTTTGGTTTTTTCCTCTATCCTCTTATTTGAGAATCTACGAATGTTATTTAATTTGGTTTTCTTTGCATTAAAAGGTATTTGCGGAACTTATACTTTTATATTGATGTGACACTATATTCGTTTCATTAACGGATTTATTCCCTTGACTATAAGTCAGCGTCTTATGCCGACGTTTGTATGAAAGGTTGTATGATATGTTATGAAAAATGGAATTAATTGTCCCAATATTTTGCTTGTAAACACCATAACTTGAGTAATTATCAACTTATTGCTCATTTTATTTTTTTAATCGACGCAGAATTAAATTCCTGAGGTTAAGTTCAAAGATGGGCTACATGGGATTAAGGATCTGGAAGTTTTTCCAGAAAAATACTATTTTCCACTGTTAGAAATTCAATCAATCGAAAAAGATTACTTTGATGGAATTTGTCGGTTAGTTACATCCAACTATCACGGGTGTGATAGTCAACTATCACGGGTGTGATAGTCAACTATCACGGGTGTGATAGTCAACTATCACGGGTGTGATAGTCAACTATCACGGGTGTGATAGTCAACTATCACGGGTGTGATAGTCAACTATCACGGGTGTGATAGTCAACTATCACGGGTGTGATAGTCAACTATCACGGGTGTGATAGTCAACTATCACGGGTGTGATAGTCAACTATCACGGGTGTGATAGTCAACTATCACGGGTGTGATAGTCAACTATCACGGGTGTGATAGTCAACTATCACGGGTGTGATAGTCAACTATCACGGGTGTGATAGTCAACTATCACGGGTGTGATAGTCAACTATCACGGGTGTGATAGTCAACTATCTCGGGTGTGATAGTCAACTATCTCGGGTGTGATAGTCAACTATCTCGGGTGTGATAGTCAACTATCACGGGTGTGATAGTCAACTATCTCGGGTGTGATAGTCAACTATCTCGGGTGTGATAGTCAACTATCACGGGTGTGATAGTCAACTATCACGGGTGTGATAGTCGCAAGGCGAAAGTAGAAGATCTCGCGCCATGATGTAAAAAATGTATAAAATTTTGTGAAGAATTTCTGCATCATAATTAATATTATGGAATGACATTAAAAACGTCAAACACAACATTTTAAAGTTCTTACGAGTGTGAAGTATGCGTCCAGAGCGAAGCGAGGGCCGTAATTCGCACGAGTCGTATTATTTTATTCATGAAAGTAGTTATTTGTGAAAGTAGTAAGCATCGTATCGGGGAATTTCCTTTTTTGAATTTTTTTTTTGTAAGCGTCAAATAGTGCTCTTTCTTCGCATCTACTCTGAACGATACCACTTAAATGTCAGTTTTTGGCCTACACATTCCAAAAATCGATTTTTAACCGGGGAAAATGGCAAATATTGTGTCATCATGGCTTTACGGTTAAAAATCTATTTTTAGAATGTGTAGGCCCAACGCACTCCAATAACAGGCACAAGAAAAAAGTTTTTTTAACGGTCATTTGACCTCTTATTTTGTATGGAACGTCCGTAACGCAGTGGCCTATACAAACATTGTAGCTCCTTAGAATTGTAACGCATACTGGAGTTACGCTGTGTGTTTAATTTAAGAAGTTCTTTTTTTGGAAATAAATGAAAATTGAAAAAATTGAAATTGAAATTGAAACATAAAAAACTTAATCTATATTATAATTTTGGACTACTGCGTCGTGGAGGCCTCTTATTTCTGTTCTCGTGTCTGTTCTTGGAGTGCGTTGGTAGGCCAAAAATTGGGTAGTTGCGGTGTGTTTGGTGGCTGCAACGATGTACACACTGAATGAATCGTATGACGTAACCCAAATACGATGAATTTGTGTACATATGTCTAGCCTACATTAAGGCGAGATATCAATTTCGCACCTAACTTTCCTCAGAGAGTAATTACATACTTCGAGGCGTGGTTCGGAAGTCACGTAAAGCCGGTGGTCCAGACTGAACTTGTTATTGGCTGTAAAAGGCTGTTAGAACGGTCTCAAAAAAACCAACAAATAAATGAAGAAATAAGTTGGACTCAAGCGAAAGAGTTTGTATCAGTGATTTGTGATCAGTCTAGGGACCTGACCAGCCCAAAAGGTGGGGCCTAGTAGTACATGTACGTATATTGTACAAGTTTGCATAAAGTGGCATAAAAATTTGAATTTATTTTTATTTTTAACAACGGACATTCATTTTGAACACTAATACGAAACTTGTTATTTGGACTATACTGTATGATCTGTCCATCCAAAGCCTTTGCATGAATTTTATTTTAAATCTACTATTGTGCTTGCGGATGCTGGGGACTTTGTGCTAACGTATTGAAGCATTACCTATTTCCAGTGGCAGAATGAGGTTCCAGTGGCGATAAATTTTTGTTGTTGTGAGGAGTAGCTTTTCTTCCAATTTTAGAGTGCTTTTTTCTTCTTTCACACCTTCTTTCTTGGTGATAATGAGAAAATGCAGAAATGTTGTAAATTTTGTTGTAGGCAAATTTAATGTTAACACCTAAAGCAAGCAGTCTAAGATATACTATAGTTATTTACGTACCTGTTCTGGACGACTGATTTTAGGTAATTTAGGGCGAGATGTAGCCTAGTGCCTAAAAACATATTTTTTCGACAAATTGCTCTGCACTGCATTTTTAAATACAACATAGAATGAAGTGATGAAAAGTCGAGTTCTGTAACAGTTGAGAGTAGTCTCTAGGAGACGTGATACAGACGATTTTTGTTTTTCTTGGAAACTCACCTACGTAGAAAGTAATTCTGAAGAACGCTGCTTTTTGTGCTTAAGTAGCGTCTTGTCGTGTTCTTCGTTTCGTCAAGTTTGAATGTTCAAAAACATTAGCAAGTTTCATTCAATAATTCAGTATGTGACGTTACGGTACTTTCAGACGTAACCACAATTAAGTTTCGTTAAATTCGGCAGTTAAATTCGGTTAAACGTCCTTGAATATGATCTCTTGAGTACCAGATGAAGATGTAAATCAAAATTCTTACTTTTATATTCCGAAACTTCGTTCTTGATTTCTCTCCAAATAATTCAATTGATGGTAACGTTTCATCATGCAGACCTTATTCAAAAGAAGCAATAGTCGACTCGATACATACCAATTTTGTTCAGATACTGTAACTGATTAACTTGTTGTTGATAAAATATATTCGAACCATCGATATAATATAGGGTAGATAAGTAATGTCAAAGCAACTTTATGCGGAAAGATCACACGGATGCATGTGTAACGTAACTTACGTTTTGAGAAAGCGCGCGAAACAATGTCATACAAATATTTGAAAATAATTGAAATTTAGCATTTCTCAATTTTCTTTTTCCCTTCGTTTTGTGTTGTGATTCGTATTTTTTGCACTTGCTTGTATGTGTGCTATATTTCCGAAATTTCGTTCTTCGTGTCTCATTATCTACAATACATTATATCGATGATTCAAACAGACGATTTAGCGCTGATTAACTTGTTGTTGATAAAATATATTCCGACAAACGATCCAGCGTTGATGCTGTCTCTAAACCAATATATCTCTATTGACACTCCAGCAATCACGCAAACATGAAATCTACTATTTTGTGCCATCGATTAATGTCGGTCGGTGACTTCGTAATCAATTCAGCGACACAAAACCTCACCGACTATGCGAGGAAAAACAGTGAAAAATGAAAATGATAAGTATTTTTCTCTCGATTGTGTTACACTATACTCTTCGATGATATTTTTTTTTCTGTTGCCAGTATGAGAATTTATGTGTCATTCAAAATGGCTGGGA
Source organism: Bradysia coprophila (assembly GCF_014529535.1). Taxonomy (NCBI): domain Eukaryota; kingdom Metazoa; phylum Arthropoda; class Insecta; order Diptera; family Sciaridae; genus Bradysia; species Bradysia coprophila. Next base: position 2,639,116 of record NW_023503313.1, on the reverse strand, counting down.
TATTAAATTTAATAAATTTATGGGATAAGTGGAATAGAATAGAAATAGTCAGTTAATGTGAATTTTATTGATATAAAGAGAATGGATTTTTCGTTGAATAAAAATTGGTTGAAAGAGAATGGAATGACATGCAAAATAAGCATTTTTATTCAACAATATTTAAATTTCAAGTCGCATACTAATGCGGAAGAAAATTCCATCAAAAATTTTCGACGCATAACTTGTTTATCGAATAATAATAAAAAAGAAGATAAAGAAAAATTCTGAATGCCAACTTAATTGGCATAATTCTATCGACATTTATACTGTACTTAGAAAACACATTCATCTTCGAAGACAATCAATTAACAAAACAAAAAAGAAGACAAATACACGAGACCATATTGTACGATGCAAGCACAAATTATAGATCACAGCATTTTGTCTCTTAAAAGCCTTTTAAATGTCCTTAACCGATTTTGTGTGTTAGCCTTCCTTTAAAATAATGGTTAGGGCAGTTTTATTTATTGTTGTACTGGGTACGGGCACACGATGGCATGGAATAGCAGAACTTTAAGGCAATTAATTTTTTTCCAGCATCGCTCGTTTCATTTTTGGTCGTTCTCATTCTTCTTCATTTAATTGTCCTCTCGTATATCGACAAATTAATTTTATACTTTTATTTTTGGGCTGGAAAATTACAACAAAACTGAAGATAATAAAATTTATTTATTCGCAGTGGTGGTAAATGAATTTAAAACGGTAATTTGGTGGTCTGAAAAATATTTATTCTTTCACTTAGTTGACTCTTTTTTTTAAGATTTACAGCACTGGGGTTGGAGTGAAAATATTTGTTTCGAATTCACTCAAAAACTCGGGAATAATACCTTCATTGAATCTCAGAAACCATGGTCTTGACATTCATTGTGTTTGTAGAGCTTTCGAGCGGACCATCAGCCTTAAAGAGCGGTTGTATTTGGTGATCAGCCACATGAATCTAGTAACTTGCAAGTATTTTTAACTGAGGTTTCTGGTAGAAGGTTTCACAACATTTTGCTCATTAGAATCGTCACAGGGACAGTTTTTCAGATTCGTCGTCTACCATTCTTGCAGATAGTCCAAATTTTGTCAATTAAGAGGCGTCGATGCTTTGCTGAAAAGAATACTTTCGAGCATTTTTTAAATACCTTTTTCAAAAACGACCACGACTGTGTTTGCTTTGAACAGAAAATAGATTTGGTTGTAGCTGTTTGACCAGCTCTGGGAAATTTCGTTAAACTTTTCACGTTTCTCAGAGCTGGTCAAACGACTATAACCAAAACTATTTTCTGTTGAAAGCTAACACATTTGTGGTCGTTATTGCGGTCATACATTTTTCAAAAAAGATTCTGATGAAAATATATCATCAAAAATTATATACGAGAGTAGATCTAGGGTATAATTTTAGCTAAAAGCTAAAAGAAAAAAAATTGTCCCATAAGTGATTGTTATTGGAACGAATGGAACAAACAAAGCTCATGAAAAACTTATAAAAAAAACTGTTCAAACAATCGTAATGCAAAGCCACAGCCCTGGACCACTCATCATATCCTAATAATGACAAAATGAATTTAAATTAGGTGTTCACTATCTTGATTATGATATTCTGAACCGTAAAATGGCATACGCATTCCGTCTTTGCATTCAATGTATTTATTATTCAATTAGGTCAATATTGGTTCACTTTGTACGGAAATTTTTATGCTCAAATGAACAACCATTCAGTGGATTATGATTTAATTCTAATTCGAACCGTAATGCATGTTGTTCCATCGTTGTCTTTAATTCACCCCATAACGAATTGATGAAAGTAAAGAGAAATTTCCAAGAAAGAATTATCAATGTAACCACTGGAAAATGAAAACACAAGAATTTTACGAGATAGAGGCTTTTATAAGCAACGGACGTGGAATAAAAATACGCGAGCGACCTAAATTATGAACATACCAACCCACCAAAATGTAATATTCTCTCGACGAGTAACTTCTTGTTCATCACGAATTTTATACAAGGAAATCCAACACATCGTACCGAAAATCAGTTTTATCCAATAAAAATTCTGATTTGTCTTTCCACAAAAAACATATTCCAAAATTAATTTTTCAGCACAGACCCACGCCAATGACGAACCGTGACGGAGATGGCACACGATGAACGTAATTGCTCTTTACAAATTTCGAGTTTTTATTTTTAAATTGTCACAATAATACACAGGAAAAATGTTACAGGTTTAACGAAAACTTAAATTTGGAGGTAGGATGAATCCTAGCTCAGATCTTAGGAACCGCAGACTTCGAAAGAATTTACTTATACCTTTCCAAATCACTTTTATTTATCAAAATGGACTAAGAATTAACCAAGTTATCAGTCTACAAAATTGAGGAATTTTCCGGGACACTTTTTTTTGGAACGTGAATACCACCGTCATTTTGTTTTTCCAAGAAAAGAGTTCCTTCTTAATATTTCAGCATTGAATGACTTTAACTAACGCAAACATAAAATCCCAAAAAAGTCATCTGGATCGCGAGATATTCCACTTTTTAATTTTTAATACAAATGGCTTTTCCGGTCGGAAAATCGATTTTCCATTTTCCGAAAAAAAAAAGTTCTATACTTTCTCACCACAAACAACATGCGACATCAAAAAAAAAATCGAAACACAAGCGAAGCTACCAGAGAGACGTCTCAGTCGCCAACTTTTCATACCTCTCGAAGCTACACAAGCAACCAGGCTACTGAGAGCGGTGAATACTTGTATACAAAAAAAATATGGAATTTTTTGTGGACAAAATAGTTATATATGCAAAGCCTAGTGGCACATGATTCTGTATTGTCACACTCGGTATGCTAACTCAAGCGACAATTAGACAACTAGTAACTTGAAAGTATTTATCGCCGAGTTCGATATAACGTTTTTCTGAAAGTCTTATTTTTCGGCACTGAGTTGAGAAATAGTGCATTTACCGTCACGTGCAAAAATATTTTATCACTGATGTCATTAACAACGGAAAAAGCCACATTGGCACAAACTTAAACTCAATTTGACAATAGCATGTTAACCCAACTATAAAACATATTAAAAAAAATATACAAAAACAAAAAAAAAAAAAAAACAAACACAAAACGTGGCTCAGCATACTCAACCGATATAAATTTCCGCACAACTTCAATACTTTCCAATATCGTCTCCCATTTCAAATAACCAATTTTCAATAAATTTTTAAAACAAAACTAATTTAAACTTGTGCATATCCTCTTCCAGCTATATATAGTTTCCGCCGCACCAACACAAAATATAATTGTCATCGTGAGGCTAATTGTCTAATTGTCTTAACAATGTTCCAATTTATAATGTATGGTACAACGTAAGCCTTGTATTGTGGGAAAGTATAATATTAGAATTTTCTCGTACAATATGCACAAATGAAAGGTAACACATAAATAGTCTTTTGCTTTTATATATGGCGAGTTCTATTTATACCAATCGACAAAATGTAACCTGATAACGGCAATAACACTCTCTAAAATCGAAATGGTGTATACCGATGTACCATTTTGAGAGAATTTTGTTTTTATCTAGTTGATTTTACATATCAGCACCGTATGGTGTAGCGTTTAAATTAAATTAATTATGCTGTACCATACCATACCATCTCGATGCGATGGTTTTCCTTCGCCAATATTCGCAATTTCAATAAGGCTTTCTTAATTTAACTTGAATTAATTTTTTCTGCAAAATAAATTAATTTAGATTATCTAATAATTTGTCGATAGGTGGTGTTCAGCCGAAATTAAAATTCAAAATAAATAAAGTGATTCGAACTGAACCGATTGTAACATGGTTCACAATAGAATTACCGATATATCATGTGAAAACAGGCTTTTGAAGCACACACACTCACATCTATATATATACACTCAGTGGAAACAGACCAGCCACCATATCCAACTTTTCTGGGTAATATGTTCCGCATTTCACATTAAATGCGGGCGATTGTAATAAAATTACAACGGATGTTATATTGTCTCCTTATATATTCTTCTCTATAGCAGTTCACATAATAGACAAAAACCATCACGGAAAACTCACTTCGACTATATCATCCACTTTTACCCTTTTTCTCATATCTTCGTAAAATATACTTTGTTAAGAAACTTGGGAAACGATGTAATGATGTTTGTTAAACTCAAACTTTTTGGTAAATAGTCTTTTGCTTTTATATATAACATATGAAATTTCCTATGAAGTCCTCTCTCTCTATGTTGTGTAGAATGTAGTTACACTGTATATATATCCCATAGAGACGAGAGCATATGTGGATAAAATAAATCAGGGAAATTTACTGCTTATTTGCTGCTGTTACAAACATTTATTTATTTATTTATTTTTTACTTGGTACAGAGAAAAGCTCTGATTTTCTTATCGTTAATCCAACAGATTTACCAAATCTATTTTATATGTCATTTTGAGATAAAGATTATTTTTAAAAGGTAAGCCATTTCTGGGGTAACGTTTACACACACACAAAAAAAAATGTTTTACTTTTGTTAGACATAGGCTGATATTGGTTTGTGAAAATAGATTAAGCAAATTGAGATTTTGTATTTATTAGGAGCAGAAAAAAATCTCAAAATTATCTCAATTGAATGTTTGAGGTTAGAGATATGATCGGTTTTATTGAGTACAATACAGCAAAAAAAAAAATCTTTTCGTATTTCAAAATTTGGTGGCTTTTGGCCAAGATAAGTTTGATATGTTCCGAATATACACAAGCTGGTTTGGGTCTCGATCGCATCACGACCTAATGGCGAATACACGGGTCGTGAAAAATGCTTGAAAAATCAGAGCTTACATTAAATTCTTATTATTAGATTCGGAAAAATACATAGCTGCCACTCCTCCTAAAACTCCTTACAATCCTAATATTTCAAAAATCATCCTAAAACTACCTAAAATTCATAAAATGCAGATATAGACTTCGCACAAAGTGTGAATAGTGAAATAAAGACTTAAATCATTAAAATGTAACCGTGATGTTTCGTATTGTGTTTATACATACTCTCTTCTTCAAATACTTTGTAATACTAAGCATAACTCTCTTCTATAAACACTTTGTAAAAAGAAGCATCATTTTCCTCTACAAACACTTTGTAAAAGTAATCATTACTCTCTTCTACGAAAACTTTGTAAACGGAAGCATCAATCTCTTCTAAAAGGAATCAACACTCTCGACAAAACTGAGAAGTGTGGTCCTATATAGCGTGCGAAATGCATATCAAAACAAATGAAGTAAGAGATTTAAATATATCAAATTTTTTGGAAGGCTAATGTGTGTGTATTTCGAGGTCATCTCACCTTTATTTTGCAAATTTTTATTCTGTTTGATGAAAGCTTAAATCGTTTTTATTGCGATCACCCAGTAAACGCAGACCTAGGTATTCCGCCCGTTCTTGAGTAATTTTTCTAAGAGTTCAAAATTTTACTTATCCGATGTGATTTGAGCTCTTGTCAGGCGGAGCAAATGCTTCAAAGTGCACATTCTTTTTTAAGGGAGAGTTTCGTTAAACCAATCGGTTCAATTGATTGATTCAACGGACTGATAATTCTTTGTAACGCCTCAAGCGATACACTTACAATACTTAAAGAAAACGATTAACAGAATTCATAATTGCATCGAGATAAGTCTGCCTCTTCTAACAACAAATCTCAAAGCTATAAAATCATATAATTTTTTTCCTGCAGCGGTAAAGTTTAAAGAAAAACGATAAACTTGACATCAATGCCTTCACCGCAGACCACGTCGCCGAAAAGTGAAAACGTAAAGTTAACGTTGAAAATACATCTATAATGCCACTGAATGAGAATGGTTAAGTAAAAATGATGCGTCTTCGGGGATTTCCACATTAAAGAAAATGAAAAGAACATGTAAAATTAACTCCCGACTCCGAAAGTGACCATATAAAAGTAAATAAAAATTTAACATTTCCATAAAACATACAGCCAATTTCACTGTAACCAACAACCAATAATCCGATTGAATCATAAAATATTTTCATATTTTCGATATCCTTTTGATTTGTACGTGGTTACATAAAGGACATACGAAAACAAGTCGATATCGCATCATAGCAATATAAATTATTGTGTTTATGTTTGGCGAAAAAAAAAACCAACAACCGAAAAGTAAGGAAATAACCTTATAAATATTTAAAGGATTTATATTGTATGTTGATGCTTTTATTGAAACTGGATCGTGGTCGGAATATCATATGCACTTATGATAACAATAATACACCGTTTTCTCTTCAAGTCATATCACATATCCGAAAACAAATTTGTTTTCGTTATTTCGAATGAGTTGTGTAGCAATGCTATTTCCATTTATATTTATATTTAAACAACAAAACCTTTCATTCGAATTGGTGAATTTATTCATTTGCGACTATGTGTGGCACAAAAACACTTCCTTAAATTAGGGAATTTAAAAAAATACTTGTACTGCAACCATACGAGGCTACACCCATCCGCTGACTATATTAGTAATACTATATGAGCCACTGGCGTTTATGATGAATCCCCTAATTCACCATTTCTTCTTAGGATTCACGGGAATTTTATGTACACTCGCGGAATTTTGAAAGCCGACACTGTGTCATATGAAGAAATCAGAAACTTAAGTAAAATACTTACTTACTTACTTACTTACTTAACAGCCATTTTTAACCCAAGCGGGTTTTGGCTGACTCCACAACAGCATTTCGCCATCTTTGACGATCCTCGGCAACAACTTTCCAATTGCGAATACTCAGCTCACGTAGGTCCTCTTCCACGCAGTCAATCCACCTTTTCTTTGGGCGGCCTCTGGGCCTAGTGCCGTCAAATTGGCTCACAAAAACTTTCTTTGCCACTCTATCATCGTTCATGCGGATCACATGACCCGCCCATCTTAGTCGTGCAGCTTTGATGACGCTAACAATATTTTCGGCACCAAAAATTTCCATGAGCTCGCTATTTGTTCTGATTCGCCACGTATCGTCCACTTTGACTGGTCCACAGATAGAGCGTTGAATTTTTCTTTCGAAACACCTCAGCCTGTTTTCTTGATTTACTGTAAAATACAGAAACAGAAACATTTAAGTAAAATACAGAAACAGAAAATGTGTCGGTTTTCAAAATTCCGTGTATGTATGGCAATTACTGATATTTTAGACTGACTGGATGAAACGGTACTTTAAGTGTGTGTGTGTGTCTTGTTCAATGGAGTTATATTTGATTCATAGGACCAGAACACTGGTCATAATATTGGAGATTTCTTGTTTCCATCATTCCTAAAGTAAGCCGCAAAAGTCTTGAAATTGTTGCTTTTCAGCACGAAGAAGTCAAGCCTGAGTACGAGAAATGAGGAACAAGAAAGGTAGAATGTCATAGTTAGGTCGGGCACCAAAATACAAATATGAACTATGAAGAAGTCCTTGTGAAAATATTGTTCTACATGTCCTACCTAAGGACAGGAAATTTTTAGTGGACCCACTGCAGATGTCACCACATCTCATTTGGCTTTCCAACCAAGGTTTGGGGTTAAATGAAAGTAATCCCTAACAGATTATGATCTGGGTCCACATTTCTATCTGTGTTGCATCCTAGTGTCTAGTCTGTTGGGAATTTTTCATCATTCTCAAATTCATAGTTGTTTTTTGAATTGATGCAGTCGTGATTATTGAAACCTGTGAATATGTTCTCAGTGTCGATCATTTTATTTTTATTCCTGCCACTGAAACGTCTGAAGTGTTTGGTGATATTGGTTTGAAATTCATTAAACAAATTGGCAGCAAAATTGCAGAGGTTACAAATGAAAAACGTTCAACTTCATATCTTATACAACGTTTAAGTGTAGCCATCCAAAAAGGTAATGCGGCGTCAATCATGGGAACAATACCTCCATCCAAGAATTTGAAAGGAATATTTTATTTATAAAATCAATTATGTAATTCTGTGCCTGATTAATTTAATTAAAAAATGAAATTTTGAAACTGGAAGTGTCGATATATTTTACGATGCAATTGTGCATTCGGAAATATCTTAAGTCGGAAATAACGAGCAAATGCTTCAGACAGCAATTATTAAACATTCATTCGATGTCTAAAAATAGTCTAAAATGACTTTAGGAAAAAAGTGTCGATAAAAAGGTTTTTTTACAAGAAATAAAGCGTTTGTATTTTCGATGTTTATTTTTTGCTGCTAATTCTGCGAGCGACCGAGCCACTTTTGGAGATGATTGATACAAATAAGATGGTACAAGTGTGTCGGAACATGTCGCATCCCAAACGAGCATTTGACCACGATTCCATGGCACAAGGGATACTCCGTCAACTCTCTTCCCATCATCACAAAACATTCTTTTCTCTGCATGAAGAGGTAGACGCCAGCCCTTTTTGAACAGCTTAGTCCGTGTGTTCCTTTAGTTGATTTTCTTTATCACCACAAATACATTTGTGTGTTTTACAAACATCGAAACCGATAAGAAAAGCTGTGAAAAGCTGTAGAGATTCGGAAGGTGTTGTTGTCCAAGAACGTGCCAACGAATTTGGAAGGTAAAGCTGACAGCCATGCATTTGACTCGTTGTGTAAAGATGCTAGATGTCTTGCCTTGTCTTTCTTGAAGCTAAACGTCTCAATTAAAAAATTAAACGATTTGGGAATAACCGGCAAAATGATTCATCTTTAAAAATGCAAAACGTAACGGTGATGGTTTCGATCATGATAATAATTAGAATGAATAATTCATATTTGAACTCTGGAATAATACAATTCGAAAGTAGCAGCAGACTGGTAACGTCTACGAAGTACGAGTATAAAATTGAAGTGATGGCTACTCACTTAATTTACGTAGGATTTGCATATTGTTTCATAGCAATTAGATTACCGTACCATGAATAATATACGTGCAACACGTACTTGTATTTAAAAAAAAAACATGCCAGCTTATTGGTACAAATGAATCAGTGCTATGAAGTTCTGTGTTAAATGACCACATGCAGTGTAGGTCATCTATAGGGAATGAATTGCAAATTTGTCTATTAAAAACTTAAATTAAAATTGCAACTGCATAAATTTGCTAAACCTCATGCATGATGCTAATAATTTTACAGTAAGTTTCACATGGTTGTTCGCAGTGTTTAAGGTTCAATGAAAAACTAGAAAACTAATTCGACTTTACATTTTACACTATTTCGTTATGCACATCCAGCAACGGCTGGTTCTTTTAGTATGATCAACGATCTGAAGAAATACCGGAATACCGAAGGAAAGTCACTGAAATTCCATGGTGTTCGATGTTTTCTTTATATAAGTTGAGATCGCCACCCAGAGTCTTATATCATCATCATCATCATTCTTGGTTTTATTGTCTACTAAAAAAGCCGATATTTACAGTTTCGTTCAGTTATCACATAGTCAATTCAAAATCAAAAATTCCAAATTTCCAACGAGTCAAAAATTTACACTAAAGTTTCACAAAATTTCAAAAAAATTGAAATTTCAATCACAAGGCTACCACTTTGGTCGTTCAATGTAACATTATTTCTCAACCTGTCTTCCTTATCATCTAATATCACAGCGTTTCCAGGTCAGTCCAATTTCTGTTCCTTTTACTGGTATTCTATTATCACAGTGCAACGAGTTCTCTAAACGCTTCATCTGGCAACTTATTCACAACTTCTTTCTTAACATTGCAAACGGTAGCGATGGATCCACTGTAACTGCAGCGTAGTTGAATGCTCGTCATGCGTTGTTAAATAGGGAATTCCGTCCGTATTCCGTTCTTGATTTGTTCAATCGAATGAATTCTCGGTTCCGTAGTAGTCTGCCGTCCGTGTTTGTTCTTCTCCGTAAATATTGTGAATCCAGACGACCGGAAATCATTTTGTGCATCTACAGGACTGCCGAATTAACTCTTCTTCGGTTCAATGACGTCAATCTCAATATTTGGGAATGAATTCCTAAAAATTCCCTAAAATTCGCACAAAAAAATTCTTTGCATTAAATGCTTGTAAAACATCAGGAAAATTTCAAAAACGTTTAAAAACTGTGATTCCCAAATATAAGGCTCTGTGTCACCGAAAGTGCACGGTCTTACTACTTGAAAGCTCCCAGTGGGAGCTGCGGGAACTCACTCAAAATTTAAAAAAATATATCTCTGAACAACGTCAAACTTGTTTATTCAATTATTACATTGAACTCGCTCAATCCCACTTGAGTGATGTGTCGGCTTCCTCTATAAACATTTTCTTTTACATAGCGGTCAATTTCATGTGAATCATTCGTAATCCATCAATTGTTGACGTCGTTTTCTGCCATGTCGAAGGTTCATCGCTGTGCACGGCAGTTTTACCGAAATTCGGCCAGTCGGCAAATTTATTGTTGCATACAAAACACATGCACCTCAGGATCTGACATTTTCAACTCTTTTTTAATCTGCTCTCGCAATAGAAGCGTCAAAAACGGGACGTGGCCGTGTAATTTCAATATCAAAAGATAATCCATCGATTGGTAAAGTAAACATTAGTAGTACCATTGGCACCAAAACACAAACAAAGTCGCATTTACGCTCGACATCGGTGTACCTCCAAGTGTTGACAGGAGGATTGAAGTCAGCGTGTGGATGTGGTAGTGCTACATAATCACCATACTCCTCTTCATAGGATCCCAATGCATGTGATGTTTTAATTGCTGATTATCCAAGTTCAGCAATTTTTCCACCAACATCTACCGGTACAGCCGATAATAACGAAACCGTTAACAAAAGCATGAAATAGTTCAATATTTTAAAACATGAGTTCCGCCATGCTATACCTTAGATAAACATCCGATGTTTTTTCAGATTTGTTTTGCGACTGAGAGTGGATTCCCGCAGCTCCCCGTCACTTGCGATTGGTATAAATATTGACAAAAAAAATGTAATTTGTCGCAAATCAGACATCAGAAAATGTGTTTTTTTAATGAAAAGGTGAAACAAATTATTGTACGCCTTAAACATTGTTCAAATGGGGAAAATAATCTGAACTTTTTTCATTTGTTATTCCTGAATACTCAGACGTTCCATACAATTCAAAATGCTTACCTTCATAATGTATGTACATACATTCTGAAATAAAAGCGCATTCATCAACGTCACAGTTTTGTTTCGCAGAAAAGATATTCACACCTCTTATACTCGACTATTTTAAATATTCCTTTTATAAAAATGTTTTTATTCATAAAAAGCTGCAATATTTCCTTATGGATGATGTACCATCCTCAGCTATTTTGTCTAAATGGATGTACTACGTAGTTATATTTACGCTATAAAGCTTTTTTTTCTTATTCTATGAATAAAGAATTTCGCAAGAAGCCGAAGAAACTGCTCGCTAGAATGCATCCAGAATTTTCGATATAAAATTTTAATTTATCTTTCATATTATAGACGTAGTTGTTGCTTTAGCATTTTTAAACCTGTGTACGTAAATATACAAAGAGATATCTTATATTGTCTATGCAACTGTATCTCATAGGAAAAAGGATTTATTGCCTGCCATATCCGGAAGTTGACCATTACATAGCAGTTTGCCCCCTGCGTAAATGACACATTAAATTAGGAATATTTTCGGTGAATTTTGCGTGATAATCAACTGTCGCATGGGACAGGCAACAAATCAGAATGCATTGCTTTTATGTAATTGATTAATAGCATGTGATTCGTGATTCACTCGTGTGTTTTTTAGCAACTAGCTTCTATACTTGTTTCTCGATACATTTAACGAGTGAGTTTGCTTTTATATCATCGTTACCTCATGTAATGAATTACTTCCGCAGCATCCAGTGTAATCAATCAATATTGATGTTTAGAGAATGAGTGGATTTGATAAGTCTTGAAGATATAAACACTGAAAGATAAGCGTATGACTTTTTCATAAGTTCTGTGATATTCAATTTGAATGTTTGAAAGCATTGATGCTATATATTGGCTTTAGCGAGAGCAAAATTGAAAAGACTTGTGCTTCGGACTGAGCAAGAATGATCTTTATTATTCGTGCAAATAGATACACTTACTCGTACTCGTAGATATTCTAATAGTCCGTTGCCAATTCGCAACGTTAAAAATATCGAATGTCCTACCAAAAATTATACATGTACCGATGTTACCATATGAGCAGTGAATGACGACGTACAATTCATAATTGAAATCATTGAACATTTCCAGAGAATTTACATTGGACATAAAAACCTCTCCACTTTCACATTCAACACCGCTAAGGACTCCGCTACTGCTTTTTTCTTTGGACAGGAAATTGTTACTGGATGAAAAAGCTTAATTACTGCAGAAACGGACTGGATTAGCTCGACACAGAAGGAACTTTTCTTCGGAAATCTTTTTATCATAAGTTCGATCATTATAACGAAGAGTTATGGAAAATTTCAGGTGTCCACATGATTTTTTCCAAAATTTTCTCTAAAAAGCACATCGGTTCAGAAGCAGATTCTTCCAAAATTTTGTCGAAAAACACATCGGGCGATGAATTGCGAAAATCACCTTCGCGTCGCTTCAAAAACTAAGTTTATCGTCTTTGCAAAGGTAAAAATTTGATGTAACCAAACCTCGATTAACAAATTCTGAAATTCGCGGTCGGATCTAAACGTTAAACTAGATTGTTGCAATACTATAGTAGGTATTTATGCAACTCAGCATCAAAATGTTCGAAAACTGCGAAAACTCTGTTGCATAAATCGTTTAATGAATCTCGGTGCAAGTACTTTATTACTAGGGGGCCGTCCATAAAGGACGTCCGCGATTTTTCTGGAATTTTAGGCCCCCCCTCCCCCCTTGTCCGCACTTTTCCACTACACAAATGTATGGCGGTCACACTTTGGCGAACCCCCCCTCACCCCTATAGTGTGGACGTCCTTTATGAACGGCCCCTAGATGTGTAATTATGACAAATTGTGAGCTAAAGTGCTTTACACCTTATTCACACAACGATTTATGTAACAGATGCATAAGTTTAAAAATTTTGCATAAAACAAATTATACAGATTATTATCTCAAGATCGGAGTCTCCGAATATTTTGATGCTCAGTTGGATGATACAAAATTATAACCACACACCGACATAATAACCTCGAGTAAATATATTCATCAACCTTATTGTAGACACCTAATGTCCCGTTTCGTGGCATATCTAGCACACAAAAAATCAATTTCAATTTTTGAAAATAAAATCTTCTGAACCTAGGCACTATGTGATGTTGTAAGCCAAGCAAACCAAACCAACCCAAATCAATTATTATTATGATTGCGCTGGTTTGGCGATTGCGGATTTATTTATCGACAACAACAGTTCAAAAACCAATTATGAATGTATGTAATGCTTCAACCCCGGATTCAATGTTGTTTTTCTCTCTCCAATGACCTTTCATGTTTGTAAAACACACTAAAACACATCAAAAATATCAAAAGGGAAAATGCGAAAGGTGGTGTGCTAAAGTGTTTTTATGGGTTTACCTTTTTCGTCACAAAAAAACATATTTTCCTTTAAAAAAAAAACTTTCTGTACATGAAAATAATTCCGATGATATTTATTTATGCTACGGGGCTGTGTTTAAAATGGAAAATCATCATAATCTACTTTCAATTGGTAATTTTCTAAGGTAAACAATTTGGTTTTGTTGGAAATTCCGTACACTTATCCCCGATCTGTATCAAAATTTTATACTTCCGTTTTCCGTAAAACATTTTTTTTATCTGATAAACAAAATCGTGCGTCTAATTGTTTGTTAAATAAAATTTTTGAATTTGCACGTGAGGGTATGCTTTAGAGGCTTCAAAAAAGAAAAAAATTGTCATTGTATGTGATTCCATATAGTAAATTGAATTCAGGATCATAATTTCGTTTGGAGGTTACAAGCAGGAAATTGTTTTCATGGGACGATGGAACTAGTGAAGCTTTATCACAATGACACTTGTTTACAGCCGTTACAGACAGTAATAATAATAAATAGCAAGATCATTGATTAGCATCACAGTAAATTTCATGTGAAAGTTGGGTTCCGTCAGCGCACTTCAAGCATGAGTGGTACTCTAAATAGGGTACTGAAACTTAACAGTGTGTCAAGTAACTGTAAAACACTGTAGAAAATCATTTTATACAAAATGGTACTTCGGCAGCTGTCGACTATATTCACAATTAAAAGACACATATGAAAAACAGTCATTTGCAATAGCAATTATGCATGAAAAATGTTAATTTTTTATTTCAATTATTTACACCTCCAAACAACTAGAATTGATAATTATTTTCGTCACTATTCAATTGAAAGTATTTTTAAAATTGATTTGAAAATACACATTAATGACGTCACACGGTGTCAAACAAAAGAGCATGATGCATAGTTTGACGTCGTGTCATATCATATCAACTTTATGGTTTTTGAAATTCGTTTTTTCGAACAACGATGCAATATTTCAATGAGTTTGAAATTAGTAAAAAATGTTTATTTAAACGTCATTTCTCAATTAAAAATAAATTTTCCTAATGCATCAGAACGACTGATGGATTTAGTTGAACTTAAAAATATTCATATTACATTTCACAAGTCAAATTTACGTTTAAAAGGAATGGCTGGAGGAAATGGCTACATTCAACCGTTTGCAACAAGCATTTACTTCAGAGTTTCGTCTAACAATTTTATATAATTCCCTGTTTAATTCTACAGAAATGAAAAATTTGCCAAATAAAACTTCTGATTCATAAACATAAATGATGTATTTAATTTACACTTACCAACAAAACGGTACTAGGGTAAGTTCAGGGAAAGACGAACAGTTTTATATGAGAGCTGAATAGAGATGTCGCCTTAACCTGTTACAGACGGCGAGCATCTGACCAGTATTATCATCGGGTCTATTATTTACTTAATTTAAAATCTTGTACTTCAATTTTTTAACATGAATTTTATTATATAAAGGACCACATTATCAAGAGATTGTCATTATTTTTGTCGTCGTTATCGATAACAGATGAATGTGGCAGGTCAAATTTGAAATGGGTGTTTTGCGCATACGATGTGTTGCCGAACTCGCTTCGCTCGTATCTTACATCTAGTGCACAAAACACTTCTATTTATTACTACCTTATTATGAAAATAGCTATTAAATAATAGCTCCAAATGCTGCATACTTTCGACTCTCGTCTCGTTATATTCATTTCATTTCCACAACAAAACATTCACCAGAATTTTCCAAAATAAAATCATTCCATACAGAATTGTTTCTTATCGTCGCAACACTTCACTTTGTTTAAATGATTTACAATGAAAACACAAAAAAATGTAATCGAAAAACATGAACTGAACGCAGTTCGAAGTTTTGGTATTCAAGCGTGTTATTTAAGTCTCAAATATAATTTAGACATTATTGTCTCAAACAGTATCCAAAGATTTAGACTACAAAATTTAAATTTAAATTCATGAATACAAATTCGAATTATACAAATATTTCGGTAAACAAATTTGAAAATTAGATTTTATATTTTGATAAAACCATGTTTTAACCGAATAAAGGTACACACAAAGAATCAAATCAACGAGTTTTAATACATTCTTCTCCTTTTTTTTTTAGCTCATCCAACCTGCAATAATCTTTTTCTTTTGTGTGAAGAACATGAATGACTCCTTTAGTCACACACACAAAAATCACATCGACGATAATATTGTACTGTGTTCCTATCCATAAATCATTTTTCTTTTGAATGTTCCAACAGAAAATTATTTACTAAATTTAAATTTTTAATTTTGTAGCAGCACACATCGCAAAATATATCTCATTTCCATCAAATGCGTCTAAAACTTGTGTACAAAGAAATTTACTGGGTAAATAGAATGTCTGGAAAATGTTTAATATTGCGAATTTTTCTTTCATACCCAAGCATCTTATATCTTTTCTGTTTTCTACTTTTTTATATTTTGAACAACAAAAGAATATAAAAAAAAGAATGAACGGAGTGTGTTGTCAGTGTCATTCGGTGCGACTCTTTTCAATTATCTTCTGACGACTACGCTGAGAAAACGTGCAATTTAGGATTCGTTCGTGTTTTTTTTTTGCACTTATAGTAACCTGAATGGAGCTTTATGTACGCGTTTATAAAGTGACTGGAACAATCATTTCATCGTTTGATGCAACACGTGCTATGAGTCCTATTACAATTTAAACAGATGCAACAGCATGGTTCAATAAAATGTAATAGTTATTTGCGCAAGTAGGGAAAGAAAATTATATTCATCCCAAGCTGTGTATATTAGACTTTTCATGCCAAAGATGGCAAAGCCTGTGGAGCGAAAATAAATGCATGCTATGCTATAACCGAAATACTTTATCTTTCTTTTGATGTCTTTCAGTTTTTTGTTTTTTGATAAGTTGTCCAGTGCCTAAACAGGAACATTTTTACATGCATCTAGTGCGCTACGTTTCCTCTTGTGGAATGTACATAAATCCTACGATGAGGTGAAATTTAAATATGAAAATAAGGGAATGTCTTTTCGCGGTTGCTAGGAATCTCGCGCCGCGTCATTCACAATAATTTACATTTTGACACATTTTGTATAAGGAAGATGTCACTTTGTGAGTTATTGTGAATGACGCAGCGCGAGATTCCCTAACACCCTTTTCGCGCTACCTCCTGAACTGCACAGCTTTTCATTTTGAAAAGCGTTAGGAAAATATCTTTTTCATGTGTCGGGGCCGAAAATGAGGGAGTTTCGAGGTTTTTCTCGGGTTTTCGACCCCCTACATGAAAAATTTTTTGGGTATCTGTTTTGGACGATTGATTTTAGGCACTTTCGTAATTAACCCTCACTTCGTTCGGGCTACAACTCGCGAAATTGCCTAAAAACAATCGTCCAAAACAGATACACAAATAACTATTGTAGGCCTGCTAAAAGAACCGAAAGTAAACATGTCCATTTCGAGGGGCGAAAGTAAACTCGATACGTCACACGGAAAAGTATTTTCGGACTTCAGTCCTTGTGACATAAATGACTATTTCCTAAGCTCTACCTTAACTGGACTGTTGCGTATATGATTTGTTGCATTCGCCTCGGGTTGATATGCGAACAAGGATTTTGTGTTAAATGGAATCCTGCACTTTAAGATATTAATCAAGCCATTCATTCTTTGTGTGTATCTAATATGAACCAATCTGAATACCGTCGAATCGTTGAAATAAGAGTGAGCCTAAAACTTACGCAAATTCGTGATGAGAGGAACATTGAGCATTCTCGCTGTTGTTTGGAATAAGTCTGAATTCACAGTCATTCGTTTTGTCTCCATTTACATTCGTGTCCGTCATGACAAATGGCATTTCATACGATAGAGCACATTATTTAAAATGACGACTGTCACGTAAAAGGAGGCAAAACGGAATGAAAACTGATGGCCACCTTAAACTTCTGATCTGACCAAGGCTTACGAACTGAAAATTTCATATTTTTAGTAGCTTATTTTGAAATACAAAAGTAAAGCTGGAACCTTCATTGTTCGAAAAGGAAGAAAAAAGTTCATTTTAATGTTTCTTACGTTGCTTATTGGTTAACCCGACAGGGCTAATTTCTATGTTTCACGAAATTAATTCGTTTCACAATTTCACGAACCTTATTAGTCGTTGACAAATTATGTTCACGACGTTGTTTCACAATACCGCTTAAGCTTTGGATTTACCCTCATTGATTTGCCAATGGTTGTCCGAAAATTGTACATATTATACGATCAAATATATTCGAATACATTCATGTACCCGTTTGATCCGTTAAATCTATGGTTCGCTTCCAACTTTGTAAGTATGCTAATCGCTTTTTAGTTGTTTTAACCAACAGAGAGATGGAAAAACAAGAAAATTTCGAAAACTGGCAACATTTTCGAACAGTAAAGTTTTCATATACGATGTTACGATGAACGGGAAAAAAAACTTAGAAAAAAATTAAAATTTCATTACAATATCAAACAATTGATTGTGTGTACGCGAAGTTTAAAAAAGATTTTAATTCAATAACAACTGTGAATGGTTGGAAAAAAGTTTTTTTTTATTGGTTAACTTAGTTCGCATAAATAATTCTTCGTTGAAATGGAAAAAGACCAATGCTTTTAAATATCTGCTATATAAATTGATGTATATTTTCGGTTGTGTAGCGTGGATTTATCTATAGATTCGATTTTTTTTTTGTCGGATTGTGATGGCTAAATAAAGTGGAAGTTTTTCGGTGCGACACTCGGCATATAAAAACTTTTTGAATGCAATTTTTCCATTACTCCATTAATTTTGAATTTGTGCATTTCATGGGAAATTAGTTGCATTTACATGATAGAAAAGATTTCAGTTTTTCATTTTGCCAATTCGGTTGAATTGCAATCATTCGTAACATTAATACAGTTTTTATCGAAAAAATTAGTTTAATGTGAACGAATAACCTGCTTCATTATTACAACAACTTTGATTGTTTTAAACTAAAATACAATTAAATTCGGAAAAATGTTGTTTTCCGTTTATCGACATGGTAAATTGGTCTCAATTGAAACACAAACAAATAGAACGAAAGACAATTAAAAATGTTTTGATGAACAATTACAACACATCTACATAATAACTAGCTACCAAAAGGTAATTCAGACGTTATGCAGAAGTGTTAAAAATACGTATTACAGTCAGAGACTGTGTATAAACAGTTTTGATTGTATGTGTGGATCAGCTGAAACAAATTCATGCTGAAATATTACTGCCTCTGACTGCATATTAAGCTATGTCAGCTATGAATTCGAATTAAATTGTTTCTTTTTACAGTCGTTGCAGCACCTTATGAAGCCTATAAGTCGTTGAAATTTATTCAACTTATCGAGGAAGTAACAAACATTGCCATGTTTCGCGTTTTTGTCATAATTTCATGAATTTTCAGTTACAGTGAGCATCTGGTGACATAAACTTTCGAGTGATTTTCTCGTACAAACCTTGACAGACGGTCAAGGAAATGAGCAAGTGGGTCATAGTAAGATACTGCCATAATTTTTTCAAATAAGATTTTGTAATTTAATCCTAAGTAACATAACAAAAAGCTCCCAACTTCTTTTTAGAAACACTCATATACCTCTCATCTTCGAACTGCACTGTAGAATTTAGTTCTACGTCGAATAAAAGAGACTTTATCGAAATCAATATTTACTCAACAAGTGTTCATTCTAACTAAAACAAAAAAAAAACACCAAAAATTTAACTTCTTTTGAGCATTAATAACGAACTGAATATCACAAAACAAAAACTCTTAAAAGAGTTAAGAATGACGAAAATCCTTTAGTTTCCACTTACATAAAGTATCGATATCGGAAAGGGTATATACAGTATTGTAAAATGGCAGAATGTTCAAAGTTAGATGAGATGACACATTAAACTTATTAGCCGCCTGCATTACATATGAGGAAAATCTTTTTAAGAGAATTTATGTTGAACACCACAAGGAATCGAAACATTAGGCAAAAAAGTTGTTAATCGAGCGAATCTAGTACGAACAGAGTTCAAAGCCACTTTAATTAAGTCAAGAGCTTTTTTGTTTGCAGGTGCGAACAAACATTGATATCTGTCGATAAGTCGTTAATGAGATGAACCAATTGAGTAAATAATAAATGATAAACATTCCAGTCATTGTTGTCTCAATTGTATCACTTTTGAAAGAAAAACTGAATTAATTGAGGCAGCCGTTGGTCTGCAAAATAGCGATGAATAAGAAAGTCCTGGTTCATCAACATTATTAATAGGTCATGCAACGCACTTCAAGCGAAAGTGGTACTTTAAATAGGGTACTGAAACTTGACTGTGCTCCATACAAAATTTTACACTGTAAAAAGAGTGGGGATAAAATTTCATACAAGTTAGTACTCTATTTGGCAGCTGTCATCAATAGCACTTTTGCTTGAAGTGCGTTGGGTCATGGCATTATTTTGACAAATTGTTTTTTATTTGACACAATACATTCATTCTAGATAAATATTTGTTTTTCATGTGTCGGGGCCGAAAAAGAGTGAGTTTCGAGATTTTTCTCGGGTTTTCGACCCCTTACATGAAATTTTTTTGAGTATCTGTTTTGGACGATTGATTTTAGGCACTTTCGCATGTACAACTCACGAAATTGCCTAAAATCAAACGTCCAAAACAGATACACAAATAACTATTACAGTGTGTCTCTAAAATGATTCGATTTTCCTTATAAATCCAATAGGCTGTTTTGAATTAGGAAAAAAACTGGATTGTAAATTAAAACTACTGAAGTAAACGATTTCCCTCGAACACTAAGCAAAAAAAGCAGATTTAATTGTAACTTGACACGCTTGTCGGTATTGAAAGATTAACGTAATTTAAAGACAGCCTTACTGCAGCTAGTTCAGTACCCAAAAAATAATCCCAAACCATCCTTCAAATCTTTTTTAACAATAAAAGTACAAAATGTAGATCATGTTTTACATTACAATTACATTTTTTTAAAAACAATTTGCATAAAAATGAAACTGGTCTTGCTTTATCATAAATCAAAACCAATTTTCAAAATAAACAAAGTTCTTACATTTTTTGACGATGATTTTTATTTTATGTAAATTTACGTTTTTAGAAAATATCGCTTTTTTTAATGCCTGAGTCAAAAATAAAAATAAACGAGCGATGCTTAAGTCGTTTAAGGTGTTGGAAGTTGGGGATATGCGTGGAAGAACGAATAAAATAACTTGATCTGAATCCGAATATTGGCTTTATTGAGAACAGAATAATTTAGATGTTTTGAAAAGACGGCGTATTTCTTGCTTAACTCTCTGGACAAAAAATCGAATAACAATGGCCGCGAGGTTCACACTCGTTGAAATGTTGTTTGTTTCGTAGAAACCAAGAATCCCGCAAAAAATTCTTTTCGGAAAAACTAGTATAGCTTATTACTCCGGTATTTTCCAATAATGAACTACATCCAAGGCATTTTAGTCCTCGACGGATAAAAAATCCATAGAAAATTACTCGAAGCAACGAGACGAAAAATCTTTTAGAAATATCTCTAAGATCACCAGTCCGTTATAGTCTATCATAGAACTTGGCCTCAAGTAGAGGTGTGTACCGCCGATTTTACGCCGGCGCGCCGGCGATTTTTTGCTAAATTTTCGGCGCGCCGCCGCTGAAAAATAATAGCTCGCGCCGCCGCCGCCGCCGATTGTATTTTCATCGCGCCGAAATTTTATACGTTTAGTGCTTTCAGCCATTTTAATGTGTAAACTTAAATTGATAAATCTATACAAAAGTGTATTTCTGAGTACAAGGTTTTAGCAAATGTTTATTTCTCTTAATTTATAAGTCAGGTTTCTATATGCTGCTATGTTTCTATATGCGTAGAAAGGAGTTTTTTGTTAAAATTTTTTTGTTGGAACTTTGGGTTTTTCTTCTTACTTGCACTGTACGACGGTGATTTTGTTTCTGCTGCTACGATAGGGTTATCTTCGAAGTAGCTTTATATAACGTATCCTATTTCCATCAGTCGATGGCAAGTGTTTTAAGCAAATTTTTGAATACTCGTCCAAAGAAAAATTTTGCTGCTGTCTTGGGAAGGGTATCGATGGATACAACTGAGGATGGTCAGATCACGCTGGCCTGGGACCGCCATCGATACCCGAGGTCGAAACAGCATTTGTCTTTTCTGTATCCTCACTTAACGTGAACCCTTGGGTACGTTACTCTATTTTCTGTACAATGGAATGGAGCGCGGCAGATGGCAAACGACGTTTCTCTTATTGTCTGTTGATGCAGATAAGAGGAAGAAGAAAGAAAACAAAATTCAGTGAATCAGTCAAAACTGGGTGAATACTACTGTAATTGTAAAGTGGCAAACTTAAGACCTTATGTGGAATTTGGGTGGAAAATGGCGCATATCACATGTTTCAGGAATTTATAAAGTGGAAAATCTTTCCGGTTTCAAGTTTTTTAGTCAAAAGACGAGACACGGGTATCTTTATTTTCAATTTTTAGCTGCTTTATGTAAAAAATTTGGGAAAAAAATCATTTTGGCGTAGTCTATACACTTATTACTTATAAATTTAAGTTTATCTAAATCTCTTATTTTCGAAAACTTTCTACTACGATCTCACTCCTACATCGAAGATGGACTAAAGGCAACAGGAACGGTTATTGCATAAATCGAAAGATAATAGTAGTGAGTTTGCGTAAATGACATAAATTATAAGTTGGAAATAAGAAACCTGCAGAACATCTAGTATGAAGATGTGACTTAAAATTTCCAACGTACACTGATAAAAAAAATCGTCAACATACATCCAGTATGTATGAAATGGCTGGCAGACAGCTTCATTTCTGCCTTACTTCGGATATGTATATTCCAACGTCTGGCAAGTATATCGTACATGTTCGATGTACAAACATACGAGTGACACGGATAGTCACGAGCAGTACGTATGACTATACGTCGGACATGTACGATATACATGTCAGACGTTGGATATACATGTCAGACGTTGGATATACATGTCAGACGTTGGATATACATGTCAGACGTTGAAATATACATATCCGAAGTAAGGCAGAAATGAAGCTGTCTGCCATCCATTTCATACATACTGGACGTAAATTTTTTTATCAGTGTATAAGTTGACTTATAGCTTATATGTCATTTACGCAAACTCACTAATCATTCTTGGATTCTTTAAATTAGATGTTTTTAAAATAATAGGTCAGTGAATGTACATTCAAAATATAAAATTCCCCTTGTATAAGTGGTTGATACTTCTGATCGCAAGATAGTAAGAATTCAGTGTTCGGAAAAAGGATTGCGCACGCTTTTTCAAATGTTTTTGCATTATTTTCGAAAGTTTAGATTTTTTGTAAATTTATCGGCGCACCGCCGCCGACTATAAATTTCTTTCGGCGCGCCGCCGCCGATCCCTTACCAGTCGGCGCACCGCCGCCGACTATTTTAAAATCGGCGCACACCTCTAGCCTCAAGAATTTCATTAGTCTTTGGAAGGATAAAGTTTAAAAATCAAATCGGGTCACCTTCAATGCCTGTTTGAGCTGTTTAGAAATTCAAGTTTGAATACGTTCACCGCAAAATACAAGACGAAGCCACTAATACCAAAAACTTTCCAAACTTACCGAGCTTTCAACGAGACGATTCCACAGTTACTTCAGTTACGAAAGTTAACAAAAAACGGATCATTTTAGAGACATACTGTAAAACAATTATTTGTTTAGAATAATGTTGTGCTCCAAATAAAAGTAACTTGGCACATGTGTTGCGACCAATACCATTATTGATATAATATATTGATATAATGTGTGACCTCTATTTATAGTGATATATAAGTATCCGTTTCATTTTTAAGTTTCATCTTGTTTAAAGAGTTTTGACGCAATTCATACGGTATAAAAGAGTGAAGGGATTAACGAAAAAATAGTTTTAGAATCGGAAAATTCCAGGCAACTTTCGAGCATTAAAAATGAATTCAATTTTGGCAATATTCTGTATTTCCTTCTGCATGTTTGCTTCGTCCAATGCAAGTAAGCCAAGTTTATTATACCGAGCAGAGACTAATTGCAACTAGTCTTAGGTAATAAATCATGAATAACATTTATAATTCCATATTTTGTCAGTGTCTGGTGATGCTACGTACTACAATCTAGGATTAACGGCATGTGGCCAATGGTTTTCCGATAACGATTTCGTAGCTGCAATAGCGTTCAGCTATTTTACTACTCCGAATCCGAACAATGATCCGATGTGCCAAAGACGGGCAAGAGTCACTGATCCCACCACTGGAAGAAGTGTTACTGTGGCCATTAAGGACAAATGTTGGGGTTGTAAGAGAGATGACATCGATCTTTCACCGGCTGCATTCAGCCAATTGCGAGACAGGGGTGTGGGAAGATTTAGAGTTAACTGGGAATTCATTTAATTCAATTGAAATGTAGCCAACAATTTTCTATTTTGCTACTAATCTTTCGTTCCAATTTGCACATTGAACTAAATTGTTAAATTTTACCTTCACCAATTATCAAAAGGGAAATCTAGTTCTTCAATAAATATAGGACATAGAGTGAAAATAAAAGATGCGTAGCGATATGAAGATTGTTTGCTGTATCAATGGGCTAAATCTAACTTTGTGAAGAGTCAGCGTAAATACAATTTGCCCTAAAAAATTACTTGAGTTTTACTATTTGCAAATTTATTACCTACATTTAGGCGGAAAATATTCGTTTTTTTATGATTTCTCGGATTGTGTAAATTTATGTAATATGGATAAAGTGGATAAAGTTATGACTCACAAACCAATTTTTCCGTTAAAAGCAACACATTCTCGCGTGCTTTTACTTTTTCAAAAAGGTTCAGACAAATTATCAAAAAACTAATATTTTTCTGCCAAAATGTAGGCTACAAATTTGCAAAAGATCGATCGCTCTTAGGAACGTCTTTAAATTCCGAAAAATTATTTAAAAAATATTGAAACTTAAACATAAGTCTTACGTTGTAGCCTCTTATGTGTT
Source organism: Bradysia coprophila (assembly GCF_014529535.1). NCBI lineage: Eukaryota > Metazoa > Arthropoda > Insecta > Diptera > Sciaridae > Bradysia > Bradysia coprophila. The sequence goes on along the minus strand of NW_023503313.1, from coordinate 2,614,501 downwards.
GTATTGTGCAAAGCACAATCGAACATTCAGAAATCTTGGTCGATTCCAGTTATGGAGAGGAAATTTGCCGACCTACTTCTTTCTTTTGGAGATGATGTCTGTCAGAAAGCCCGTTTACTAGCGTCATCTCAAGAAGAATCTGGATTATGGTTGAGCGCATTACCTTCAACATCTCTTGGTCCATGCCTCGATAATAACACCTTAAGAATTTCGGTTGCTCTACGCATTGGAGCAAAAATTTGTCACCCTCATAAATGCATTTGTGGTAAAGATTCTTATGGCTATCATGGGTTGAGTTGTATAAAAGCGTCAGGCCGACATCCAAGACATCATTCCTTGAATGATACAATTAGAAGAGGTACAGTTTCCGCAGGAGTCCCAGTCATTTTGGAACCACCTGGAGTTGTTCGTGACAATGGCAAACACCCTGACGGTCTCACCTTGATACCTCGGTCTGTTGGAAAATGTTTGCTACGGGACGCAACTTGCCGAGACACAGTGGCAAAATCATATGTGAGGAACAGTTCAAGACATGTTGGTTGGGTGGCAAAAACGGCAGAGGATAAAAAGATCGCACTGTATAATTCTTTAATTGGCCAATATTTCTTTGTTCCTTTAGGTTTTGAAACGCTAGGTCCATGGTTCTGGATAAATAGAGTAGGGCAAGGCAATTTTTGTTAAGAATAGAAGCCACTCCATGGGTGGAATTTGTATCATATACCGATACAAATTTAGGTTTGTTTTGTTGAATGATAAATGCTCTTAATGTGGATCTCTATTAAATCAAAAGAATGCATTAAGCATGAAACGACGTTACATTTTCCACTACGTTCAGTATTCCGTTAGCATTCGGATTGGTTAAAATTTGTAACTAAATCGTTGCAGTCAATAGAAATTCTCAACGGAGTGGTAAAACGTTGAAGTGAATTTCCACACTTGATCCCATAAAACGTCTTTAGCGTGTGGTCATTGTGTCATGCAGAGTCAAAGTATTACTCGCATTTCGTTTTTCCTTCATACATCCACCACTTATTATGTCTACAATGAAAGTTAATTTTAATGGAAAATTTCATCAGAACAAACAAAACCGCTGAGTCAACGTTGCCATTCTGGAGTTGCATTTTCTCATTTACCTACGAGCTTTTTTTGCAATGACCACAACCATTTAACCATGTGTGTGCATTTGAAAACACAGTTCTTCACAATTTTTTATCCATTGTCTGGACTTAACTCAATGCATGTTGTTTTTACCTGTGAAACGTAATTTAAATGTAACATGACAACACTTTTACTAGGATACTGCGCTGGCTGTGAGTACAGCATATTCGGAAAATTTACCGCTATAATAAAAGATTATAACTCCAACAGAGTTCTGCACTGTTTGTATCAAAATTACGAGTAAATAATATTTTGTATTTTTTACGTGAAAATGTGTAAACATCGTGTAAAACGTAACGTTAAAAATATCGAATGTGCTACACAACACACATAACGAGTGTTTGTTGTACGTTATACATATACGTTCCATAACAATAATTTTTAATTAATTGAAAGCTGTAGACTCATTAAAATCAAATATGTGGAATGTAAAGCAATTTCCTTAAACTGTTTTGAGTTTAATTTAATCTATCGCTTGGATTCTGGTGACGTTGACATGCTCCCCGTTATATGCTCCAAAAACTGAAACACAAATATTGTAAACAAACTCTCAATCCAAAATTCTATGTCATCATTTTTGAATTATGACATCACATCCCTATAAAATTTATTGAGTTGATTATGTTATAAATCAAATATTATTCATTCCTTATTCATACCGGAAGTCAAAGATTTTCCTTTAGTGAAAAAGGGTAATATTGAGGGGTAGTGCTATATATACTTTTAGTTCATGTTTATATGTACATATTATGTGTGTGCGCCATATATGACGAAGTATATTGATATACATAACTGGAAAACATGTTCGTTACCATCAAAATGTTGACATCTAAACAGCCAAGCAACTCGTTTTAGATACTGTTTTTCCTTTTACATGCAGACGTAGATATGCTAAGGATTTTCTTCGCAGTTCCTAAGATATACATTACATTGTGGTAGGTGTTTTCTTAGAACATATATGTAAACAAGACATAAGCCGATATGCTTTGAATTTAAATTGAGATAAATATATGGATTTAGATATTTGCATACGTAAAATCAATTTCCAATACGTGAGTGTAGCAAAAGTGGTATCAGTATTACATATATACACATTTTGATCCATTTTCCAAACTCACACGTACCGCATTGTACCGGAAAGGCTATTAGATTCGTCTGAAGTTTGTATTCGAGAAAGCAATTCGATGCTTGGTATATTTCGCTTGTTACGTCGTTACAATAAGAAACAATATTTTTCTGGTTTCCGTTTTAAATGTGAATCTGACCCATATGACTCTTCAGTACTGGGACAGTGATTTCGTTTTGTTTAAGTCAAAATCACATTTTTCCGTTTTACTAAAGTCAGTGAACAGTATACAAACCTAAAGTATAGAATCCAGCTAAATCATGAGTTACACATCAATTTAAAATTAAAATTTTTAAAAACAAAGAAAATTTTTCATTGATATTCCATCATCTCCCAAATGTACTGAAAATGAATAAAGAAATATGCCACTTGCATGATGCACGCAGCACAGTACTTTACAACAATGGTTTTGAGAGCTATTTCTGAAAACAAAGCTTTTTTGCTCTATGCATAGGAGGCCATTCATAAATCACATCACGCTAAATTATGGAATTTTTACATCCTCTGTCGCCTCTGACACTACCGAAGTAAATACGTTAGTACAACGCACGTAAAGCATGAGTGGTACTCTAAATAGGGAACTGAAACTAGACAGTGCACTGTAAAAAATGTCGGTTAATTTTTCATACAAAAAGGTAATCTATTTGGCAGCTGTCATTTGAGGCACTTTTGCTTGAAGTGCGTTTATTGTTTGCGATAAGATTCTCTTTTTTCACCGCTTTTGGCATAGCTGAAGGCGCAGAGTGTTTTTCGGCGCATATCCATCTTAGGCAAAAAAACATCGAATTGTCTCGACGCAGATATCTTATAAGATCTTCATAAGATCTGAGAGCAATTGTATGTAAAAATATGTAAAAATATGCACTTTCCCAGCTGCGCTAAAAACTATTATTTCCATATACATTCGCGAAAAATCATCACTTTTTACAATTGTTAGCGAATTATTTCCTTGTAAGGAAATGAAACTGCTTTGCGCAGCTTGGATAGTGCGTACTTTTATATACTTTCATCAATAGCTGATTTGCGTCGAGTTGATTCGAAATTTTGTTTTCCTGAACAGGCCTAATTATAACCTCTCATATCGCACCTATTCTTATCACCCGCGTAACGTCACATTTGAACAGCCCCTAGTAACTGTAATGTATGCGTCATAATGGTTCTGTCTTAATCCAATTCTGCACATTATGTTGTATCACTGCACATACGTGTTGCTTTAAATCTATGAAACGATAGTAGTTATACAAAATTGAATTTTGCTTTTTGCTTCAATTACAAATTGTTTCTTCGTTTAAATTTTTCATTTAAATTCTACGAATTTTGCGAACAAACACGTCGATTGCTATTGATGCTTAATCGACGAAAATAACCATACTGTTGGGTCTGTTTTCTTTGTATAAGTGCTATATATATATATATATATATAAAAAACAAGGCATCAGAACAGTCGGAGCGTTTGCTGCGACTTAGCCCCGTACGACCCGTAATCCTATTTCGTCCGTAACCATAATACGTCCGTAGCCCCTAATAAGCCCGTAACCCATATTCGTCCGTTACCAAAATGCTTCTGTAACCTTATTGCGTACTTGACATTATTGCCCATTTTTGAAAGTGTTCATCTTTAAAATTGCGCATAGCGCAATTACAAAAGCCCGTACGAAGTACTTCTCAAGTAAAACAAAAGTTTACGATGTAATTTTAGGAACCCGTATTTGCAACTTTTTTTATCAACTTTCTTTCGGTATTGAATAATCTGACAAACGAAACAAAAAGTAGCAATATAACTCCTGTAGGTTCAGAGATAACCCCAAAAACATAATTGAAACAGCCAATTCCAAATTCCCGACTTTTTCATGAATGCAGCCGTCTTCTACTCTCAAAACTCTAAGACTTTGCCGAAGAAACCAATATTCCATCTGTCATATGTCATGAGATAATTCTAAAAACCTGATTGAAACACCAATGTCCAACTTTTCGACATTTTCATGAATACAGCCGTCTTCTACTCTCAAAACTCTAAGACTTTGCCAAAGAAACCAATATTCCATCTGTCATATGTCATGAGATAATTCTAAAAACCTGATTGAAACACCAAGGTCCAACTTTTCGACATTTTCATGAATACAGCCGTCTTCTACTCTCAAAACTCTAAGACTTTGCCGAAGAAACCAATATTCCATCTGTCATATGTCATGAGATAATTTATAGTGAATCACTTAGGGCCGAGTAACGCCCTTTGAGCCCTCCCAGCAAGCCCACGTTGCATCCTACCCAAAAACAATGTTCAGCAACTTTGTTCTACTCGTCAATACCTTTCATTTGATATATCACAAGCAGCTACTGCGTGCGTATTTCTGTAGATATCGTCAAAAGACTGAAAAACACCTATAAGGCCCTAGCCCTGGAAGGGCCGGCCCTACCATGCCCATTTTCGAACTTGACCTTACTTTTGTCCATACCAATCAGGGAAAAAAAAAATTTTTAAGATCGGACACTTTTTACTCAAGTTATAGGGGTCACGGACGGACGGACGGACGGACGGACGGACGGACATTTTTTTTATTGCGGATTCGTCATCTATGAACATAACCAAATGCTTTGCCCTTACTGTCTGCTTCCAATTCGACGTGTTACAAACGGCATATTAATCTTATAAGCCCCCAGTACTTCGTACGGGGCTAAAAAGTGCTATATATTACGCAGAAGTATTGCAGAACATTATTGTGCGGTCACAATAGAAGTGATCATTACCTTTCACGGACGGCTGTGTCATCTGTTATCAATAGTTACGAGTAAATTAAACAATGATCATCGGTTTTATATTTTATGAACATTTTATATTAATGGAATAAAAGATGTTGCGTCACAGGTAAGTAGGGAATGTAACCGGGAAATTAAAAACCCGGAAAAACCGGTTAACCGGTTTACCATTTCACGGAATTTTTTTTTTGTCATTTACCGGTTAACCGACCTTCAAAAATTGAATGATTTTTTCATTTTTCCTTTGCAATAATACTTTGAATTGAATTATTCTTCTAGTTGCATTTAAGCATTACATCTGAATTGAACTCGTTGTGAACATTTTCATCACCTTTTCATCGTAAATTGCAACTCAAGGTCAGCCCTAGGCTAAGAAAAAAGGATCAGTTTTGCGTTGCTGAGGTGGACAATCATGCTGTAATTTCTATTGTAATCGAATTTTCACCACAGGCTAAACAAAAGAAAATGCAGCATAATTGCCCATCTGATCAACGCAAAATGTCTCATTTGTTCTTAGTTTGCAACTCCGAAATTGCTGTTCTTTAGGAATTCTACAGAATTCGAAGTTTAGAAGATCGGGTTACTACATCTTTAAGAAACCAATTGAAATAACGTCCATCAAAAATTCAAGAAAACAGTTCAATAAGGAGCTTACCTTTCATTTATTTCCTTTTTCAGGATAGGAAAAAATGCAATTTTTACACTGTTCAACAGAAATTTTGAAATTAGCTCACACGATCGATTTCCGATATTTCTGTTGAACTGTGTAGATATGGAATTCTTTATCATCCTGAAAAATGCAAATAAAGGAACGGTAAACTCATTTCTGAAGGGCTTCGCGAGCACAATAAGCCACTTAGTAGGGGTAGGATAAAAGCATTTGCCATCGGTGCAAGTTACAAACTCCCAACTCATCAAAAAAAAAAACGAGACAAACGAGTACTATTCATTTCCCGGGAAATTTTTTCTCATTTACCGTTTTTCCCGTTTCCCGGTTTTTCAAAATCGACGGTAAATGCATTCCCTACAGGTAAGTTCATTTCTTCATTTCCCCACTAAATTGCATAGAGTTAAGGTTTCTAACGCATTTTCCTTCTTCTGCAATGCAGCCAATTTCTTTCAAGATTTTCAAGTTCTCTATGAGAGCGGTTTGTATAAAAAAATAATTTATTTATTGCTCTTGAAAAATAGTTGATCACTACCTGAACGTGAGGAACTATTAAATCTTAACATCTTTTTTAATGAACTGAAACCACCGTAACATAAGAAAATTCTAACTACATTTTTGAATTTAGAATTTTCCTTTTTGTTTTAAAAATTTTATTGCTATCCCACATGATTGTACTTGACTGATTGGTTTTTCTTTTTCTTTTTTTAATTGATGGTATGATGAACTCTACGCAAGAATGAAAAACATTAAAAATTACGAGTGATTCCTTGAAAACCTTGGAATTTTAAACAAAATCTTTTTCTAGGAAAGTACTATCTTGACATTATATAAGTGGATTGCAGGGGCGGACTGGCCATACCTTGACAAGAAAGAGTTGAAATTTTACCTGTTGCACGAAACTTTTTCTCCATTTAATCTATGTTATCTACAACAGTTGTATTTTTCGTATGTAGAGCTACAGCTGAATCAGCTATTTTAGGTTACCTGGAGACAAAGTTACCTGCAACAGGTAATTTTTTAGTTTCTATTGGTTTTTATTGGTCCCTATTCGCCTTTGATAACCAGTCCGACTATGTGTGGAATTTAATTACTAAAAATTACCAGAAAAATCGGTAGATTCGGTAATTACTTAAAATAGACCCTGGTGTGTAGTAGAGAACAGGGAAGTCTTATATTGTGCAGTAGGTCGCAATATTTTAACGAAGATAGATATGGACTGATAATTGACTGCGTGCGAATCCATCATTTGCAATCATCTAGTTCATTTACAAGCTTTCTTCCTTACAACGCATAAAACATTATTACAAAAGAGATGCAAAATTCTGCGAAAATGTTCATTTAAATTTCCATACATCTCTTTTGCACTAAGTTTTTTATGCGTTGTAAGGCAGCATTGACTTTAAATATTAATTTATTTGATAGTTGTGGGGTGGTTGTCTTTTTAACTGTGACTAACTGTGAGTTATAAAAGGTCGATGATTGTTATAGTTAGAAGGGTTCAGGCATCTGCTGGGCGCTGTGGTCTTAATACTTGTTGCTCACCGTAAAGATTTTGACGCAAATGCGGCAAAGCCTTTAAGTGAACGCATAAATTGGGAATTCTAAATTATATTTCTCAGTTTATCTGGTATGGAGAGAAGACTTAAACATTTTACTAGTTATAAGCCGACTTATAAGCTACAATAAATTTACACAATCCGTCCTTTGTACTAACGGTGTCATCATAATCTCTCTCGTCTTTTGTAAGGAATCTAGTTAATTTTCATAAAATAAATAATTTAAACATAAAAAATAGATGAAAAGGAATATAAGCTAGGACCGCTGAGCTGTACAGCATTTGGTTGTTGTTTTTTTCCAAATAAATAGAGTAAACTAGATGCAGAATCCATAGCCTGTGTTATTATTGTGTACAGTGTACACACATATAATGTTGAAATTAATATATTGAACATTCAACGAAATGTTATTAAAATTTGCTTTCAAAAGATTGTGGTCGTCTCTCCACCAGAAGCGGGAGGTTTGTTTTTTTTTACCTCATACATACCACATATATATATATATATATATATATATAGTCGAAGCAGGGACAAAGTTTAAGTTTTATAAAGTTGACATTTTCAATAGATAAACTACAAAGTTATACCAGGAGTATATTGTTGTGGTTAAAATCAAATAGAAAGTTGTTATAGTTTACCTTATACAATGTTGTGCTGTTACATTGTCTATACATAAATACGTATCTATATATATATATCAAACGAAGTTGCGCTTATAATAATAATACACGGAAAATCGAGTATGAAAGTTTAAAATTGCAACCATAATATCTTGCATGGTTTAAAATATATACTAAGCTTTTGAGAGAAAATACCAATGTAAATGAGTGGAAGGGTTATTGAGTTTAAGGTACATCGTCTATGTACATATATCTCTCTCCCCTTATGCAGCATTAGTTCGATACTGAGCAAAAGATAACCTGTATTTATATGCAGTTTGAGTTTCGTGATGTATCCGAACATAATATCCCAAAACGTTATGTGTATTGTACCATATTCATATAATGTTAGAAATTTAATATTTCTTTCGGAGACAATATTTATCGGAAAAAAATGCACACATCAGACACAAAGAACAACAAAAATTGTTACAGAAAAAAAGGGAGAACAAAAATGAAGAAGAACGAGGAAAATGTTGAAAAAAATCGGAAACTTTCTTCTACTGTTACATGGATACACTCAATGTTCCGACACACAACATATAATATTGGAAAAGCGAAAAAGCACACCCGACCGAAAACGGTATTGCGGTTTGGGTGTAGTGTATTATGGCTTCTTCACTCTCTATTACCTTCATGATGGTGATGTGCCACATTGATGGTATCATAGGCTTGGTCTCGTGTATATATAGTTTTGTTATGTGTGTTGTTTGTCCGGAAGGATACGAAGGAAAAATTTGTTTTTAATTTGCGTGCTCATGATTGCTTTCTTCTGGTAAACTTTTGATATTGAAATATTGAAGCTTTATGCAAATAATAAAATGAATATAAATTGTGTTATTTGGGGCCATTTGCATAATGGTTTGCTTTATGTAAAGAAAACTTTTCTCTAACATCTAAAGCACGACAGTGCATTTATTATTCTCTAGTCCTTTAATTGGTTTTTGTCTAAATTGGTATGGAAGGAAGGGAAAAAAAAAGTTTATAATAATGAGTTGCTGCTACGATCGCTGTTATGATTTTTTTTATGCATCACAAACAAGTTACAGAACACGCAACATTCACGCGATGCGATTTTTTGTTGTTGTTGCATTTTTATGCATATTAATGGTTACTCTGACCTACTTACCTGGATGCTTCTAGGAGATGGAATTTTCAGTACGTTGCATATCCATTGGAATTTTTTTTTTTTTTCGAATTAAATTCTTTTATTTTGTCAAAGTAGATTGTGATCATTTTACATGGGTTTGTTTTTTAAATATTTATAACTTGAAAATTTCGTCAAACTTATTGCTTGTTGGGTGGGTACCTAGAATGCTGGCTGCGTTGCCTTGTTGAATAGCCAAAGATAAACGGTTGTATAAGAATTGTTTCGCTCGAATGTCACCAGTTTCTTCAATTAACATTTTGCCAATTGAATCTACGAATAATTTTGTTTCCTTGCACCACGGGCCTAATGTTTCGAATGCTAAACCAGCCAACAGAAAACCTGACGCTTTGAGTTTCGTATAATGACTGTGCTTCTGTTGGCATGCTCGTTCAGCCGCTGAACCTGTTACCTTGCTTGTAAGGTGAAGATATGATGCTGCCAAAGTGTCGACACAGGTAACGTCCCAAATTAATCGTTTCCCTTTGGACCATGGTGCGAGTGTGACGCCATCTGGGCGTTTACCATCATCACGTGAAAGGCCTATCGGTTCCAATGTATTGCCACGACGTGCAGATGTCAAAGACCTATTGAAGATCTGATTGAGGATAACGTGTCTTGGATATGTTCCCTTAGCGTTCGGGCAGCTAAGGCCATGTGTACCAGATTCGTCTACTAACGAATTGCATATGCATTTGTGTGCGGAGTAACAGTTGACACCGAGACGGAGAGCAACACAAACTTGAAAATCTTGATCGTTCATCGCCGTACCAATGTTGCTAGACGGAATAACGCGTAACCAGCCACCTGACTCTGGTGCTTGTACAGCTTTAAAACGGGCGATATCCTTGACGTTTTCGTAGTTAATTTCTTCCGCAATGATTCTTTCTACATTGATTAAATCCCACTGTTTTTGTATTGACTTGTTTTCCGGAACTTCGCCGTGGTTAACTGTATTCCAGTAGTCCAAAGATTCGTTATAATGATGTAATGTAATTTGGTTGTCCATGTTGTGTAATATGCGAGACACCAAACTACGCACTCCATGCAACGAACTAAGAAAAGCTGGAAGGCAGACATCGGATATTTTCCTGATTCCTAAGCCACCTTTTGAAATGGGTAACCCCGCCTGGGCCCATTGGATTTCGTCAATTGTGATGTTGATAATTGATTCCAAACATACTTTTAAGAAATTATCCATGTCCAATGTTAGGCTCTTGTACTTCCAAAATGCACACGTTCTCAACATGTAGGTCAATTTCGGGATAAACAAACAGTTCTTTAGTAGACAGTAAGCGGTTTGTGCATTCACTCCTTCAAGTCTTGATGCCAAAAGTTTCAGAGTTTCGAATTTTTTTTCCAAAAGCAATCGGATAGCCTTCCTCAAAGATAGGTGCGCCTAATATTTCGAATTCATGTTTTTCGGTTATCCGAATACGAGGAGCAACTTGTTCGAATGCATCAACAATTTTTGGGTCCTTGAAACCAGATACAAAGAAAAGCTCGCACTTATCCGAGTTAATTGTCAATCCCAACTTCCCAGCTTCTTCAATAATCAATTTAAAATCGTCGAGAACGACTTGGTAGTTGTCTCCAATTGAACCATCATCAAGGTACCAAGAATTTAAGTCTGATTTAATGTCTTGTATCACCGGTTGTATTGTTATGCTGAAAGACAACGGTCCACAGGGGTCACCTTGTTGACAACCTGTTTCCGATGAGATCACGTCCGTCCCAAAGAAAAGCAACGATGGAGCGGAATAGCTCGATGATAACAAGTGATAAATTGACGGGAATTCTTTGGCCATTCTTGACAACATTGTGCTCCTATCGATCGAGTTGAACGCATTTTTGAAATCAATTTTTAAAATAATTTTACCAGCGTTTAATGGATTGTGAACGTAATTGCGGACGCCGTGAATTACGCTTTCACCACCCAGTGGCGTTGCAACTCCAACTTGATTTGGATTCAGACGATTATGAGCATCTTCTTGGACGTGTGAACAAGCGAGTTTTCCACATAGCCTTCTCATTGCATTTCCCACAGCTATTGGCCGAATACCATTATCTTTTTTCCATAACGCGCAGAGTGAAGCTCCAAAGAAGATGGGTCTAATGTCAAGCGGAACCTCACCACCTGATACAAAATTGACGAATCTTGTTATTGCCTTCAATGCACGTTCACCTGCTTCTCCAGCGGTTTTTGAAATCATATCCTTAAAAAATTGAGGTCTAACGCCATCAATGCCTGGACCTGATCCATGTTTAAAGGAATTGATTTTCTTTTTGACTTGCTGCTCGTTAACAATGAATGAGCATGAATTCAATGGCGTTTCGACTTCTATTTTCGTTTTTGAATTTGCTGGTGGATGCTTTGACTTTAACTTTGATAACGTCGCTTCGTTAAACGGTGCTAATTTGTCACTCGAACTCAGGATCTGAATAGCTCCTTTCCCTTCGGGTAAAACGATAAATTAGAATCGACTTCTGTTCACAAAATATTAACAAACTGTGAAAAATTCACAGTTCGTGCTCAAAATAGTTCACATCTGTACTCGAACTGTGTATCATTTATTCACATGTTCTTGGTTTCTGTGCACATTTTGAGTTGTGTACACAGAATGTGAACACTCTTTACACCTGACTTTTTCCGTGTACAGAATGTGAACACTCTGTACACCTGAATTTCTTTTGTAAACAGAATGTGAACACTCTGTGCTCTGGAATTTTAGTGGACAGAATCTTCATTTTTTGGCCAGGTGGTTTAATATCAAAGTCGTTAACCTTCGCTTCAATTCTTTTAGCCAACGATAATGGAGTTCTCGGAGTTGGTTTTACAATATCAATACTAAATGTCTTTATGTTTTCCTTTATCTTAGATGTTAAGGACTTTTCTTTATCGCCTTTGATGTTGAAAGAAATGTAGGAAAATGTCATCAGCTGATTCCACGCGTACATGGAATTCTTTTCTACACACTCGTTTAACAATTTCGCAAATTTGTCTGCTGCAGAAAATCTAGCCCCTTTCGGAATTCTGCGTAAAGTCGGTATGTTGTTGCGAAAAAACATTAGTTTTTCAGTAATAGCAGTAGGGGTCATCTTTTCGAACGATTTAAGGTGTAACAGTTCGTCACAATGTTTCTTCTCAAGATGCGTCTTCAATAGTTTACCATCAACAAATGTTCTCGAAGGTGAAAATGGGCAACCAACTCGCACATTTGATTGAACATCAATATTCCTGAAGATCGTTTCGGAAGCGTCATTTTCGTTGGGATTGACAAATGAATGTTCTTTCGTTAGGTTCTTGTGCCTTTTCATATGAATTTTTGCAATGGATCGGTATTCTCGGAAGAAGTTTCTGTAATTAACGGGCCATCTACTGAATCAACATTCTGCATACGGAGAAATTCTTCTAAATCATTCATTGACATATGGCATTGACCGGATTCATCCAAGAAAAAACATTGGAAAATTGTGATCAAAAGGATGTTTGTGTGAGATTTCTTGATGCCTTGGCGAGAATGCAGTTCCAAAATTTGTCCACTACCGAAACTGATGTGTTATGAGGAATAGTACAGTACTGTTGTTGATACGTGTGGAGACGACTATAGCTCACACGTCGAAACCACAAATATCCCATAAAGACATTACAGCAAATGCGAAAAATTGCGTTGCGAGGGTGTTGTTTTCACACCAGAAAATGCAATTTTCAACTTTTTACCCGTGGTAAACGCAACTTTTTTCACAACAAATGCTTCCGAAGTTTTAGCAGATTAGAAAAATGTCTATTTCTCGCCTGTGTTGTGAAAAATATTTTTATCTACCTAGGTGAAATAATAGCAGTGAAAAAGTGCTATTATTTCGCCGTCGGTAGATAAAATAGCGTATTCACCTCTGTCCAAATGTTTATTTAGACACATGGGGTTATACCATTCGCCTTCGGCTCATGCAATAACTCCCAAAGTGTCTAAATAAACATGTGGACAGAAGTGAATAATCTACTATTATCACATACGCGCGGTGTTCGGATGTCAAAATTACTTAACTAGAAGTTTAATTCAAAAATTACACTTCAGGTCAATGTTGTTGTCTCGTTTTCGCTTATGTGATAAAATAGAGTACACACTTGTCACTATCAGTCTCGGCAAGCTTCGACCTCTTCGTGACAAGTGTGTAATATATATTACTTATCATGGGCAGAATATTGCGCGTAGATGTATAGATGTATTACTCACACCAAGTTAAGTAATTTCGCTTTGTATCGCTCGTAAATCATCAAACAAATTCAATTAAATCGAAAAGTGATATATTGAAAGTTCGTTGTTTTCGATAGAACTTCCGTTAAGAAACGTTAGCATCAAAATGTAAATCATTCAATTCATCCATTGCAAACTTTGTTCGTGCATCTAATTCGAGATCGCACTTTTTTCGACTGAGACTAGTCAATTTCATTGTGCTATTTTACATCATGTGGGCATTTCGGAAGGTTTTGGCAACGGCTTTCTTTGCTTTCGAGAGTTGATAGCTACAAATTCCCTCTTCCACCAGCTATCGATTGATACTAAAAAAATTCACAGTTCAGCATGGAGTGGACATTTTCCGTTATGGTTTTTATTTTCGCCAAAAATACAAATCAGGAGATTGGGAAAGAAATGCAGCTATCAACTACTCGAAAATAGACCTACAGGTTGCCGAATCCATCCGAACTGATTATATTAGTTTCGTGTGAACTTTTTTAGCCCGAGACGAAGCCGAGGTCAATAAACACACGAAAACTGAGATTTTTCACTTTTATCCCTAGTTTTGAAATTCAATGACAAGAACAATTTTCGACCTACAATCATGTCAACTGATTAAGTGTAGTTCGAGATATCATAAATTACCACGTACGAGCATATGCAGCCACAATATACTACGAACCTAGATTGTGATATGCTGCATGTGGTTCGTAATACAATACGGCTGCATAGGGTATTTAATATGCTTAAACGAAGTAAAATATGCTCATACGTGGTAGTTTATGATATCTGGAACCGAATGTTACTATTTGCAGCCATTGATGCGCCCTTTGATGACCAGTTCGTGCCTGTCTTCGTCTAGATTTCCTGAAGCGTGAACTGTCGATGTTGAATGTGGATTTTGTTCACATCGATTATTAAACATAAAGTTGGAGTAAGCAGTAAGCAGAGAGTCTGTTATGCATATGATTTTATTCAGAGTTTCCATCTGACAAGCACTACAGTATGGCGATGTATGCTTTCTGATTTTGAATTTTAGAAGCCAACCACCATTGTTTGAGTTTCCATTTTCAGACGGAAAAGCAAACAAATGTCATGGAATGTTTTAAATTTGTTATCTATACGCGTTTACACACTCATCTCACATAAATACGGTTGGATGCTTGTTCGACTATTTCCTTCATAAAAATGCTTACTTTATGCTACATTTCGTATATAAAAACCGAACATAATCAAAAAAGTATGATCCAATGATATTTGAATAAAATAATAATTTACATTAAGTTAGAGCCACCAACGACAGTGAGCGAATATGTATCGTAAAAGTATTTTTTTTATTACATTACTTTTTTACGATTCTGAATTCACGTTTCCCGTGCATAATATGAAATAATAATAATTTTATATGAATTACCCCGCATCCTTCACATCTCATTCATGCATTCCCATGCTGCTTATATATTCTGAATAATATGGCTGGAGATATGGGCGCTATATGCAATGTTAATCCGTCTCTCACGTTTTTATGGACGCTATTCACATGAAAACTATTACATTAAACTAGCTTTTTTATCCGAATTTTATGGTTTTAAGATTCCGTCATAATATGACGCTTTCATATCCAGATAAAACGATGAAAATTCCAAGGAAAAATTCACAAATTACACCATCCATCCATGTTAAGAAATATTGTTGTCTATCGTAACAATATAATAATAACGTCCAACGGACAACCATATCGATGAACTATATGACTCGGCAAAATCAGCGTTAGAATGTGACAATTTATGGTTTGTATTATTGCATATCGGGAAAATAGCAATGTAATCGTGATGCATTCGAAGGGTGCCATTGATAGAGGACGTCCACATGTAGGTGTTAAATGGGTTATAGGTTATAGAAGGGGATACAGAAATTCAGAAAATCGTTTTGACTCTCATTATGGAACGATGACAAATGTAAGATATATTTGAAGACTGGTTTTACAATTAGTATCTACCAGTAATTTCTAGTTTTCCTGGTACAGACGGAGAAAAAGAAGAGGTCACAATTACAATCCGATTCTATTTATTCATTCCCCATAGCATCAGCGCAGCAGCCAATTACTTTACGGATGCCCAATATATTATAGAGAAACGTCTAGGCTGTGACAATTAGTTTTTTTTAACTTGGGTTATTTGTATATTGTAACTTGGGCAGGGACGCCGACTTGTGTTTGGGAGTAGTGGTGCTCATACAACAAGCGAATCTGGGAGAAGTGGTGCTCTTTCAAGTAAAACTGGAAAGATGTAGTGGTGCTCATCATTCGAGTAGTGGTGCCCGAGCGTCGCTTGTCCTTAGAAGTGGCGCCCCTGAACTTGGGAATGTAATTAAAATTATTGCAGAAATAAAGTGCAATGAAAGACAGTAGTCCGATAAAAATTCATGCAACATAAAGTGGAAGAACATTTTTATCCGATCCATAGTAAGCAATAAATCGTATTTTGTATGTGGGAAAATTCATTTATCATGTAAACTAAAATGTAACTTTAATATTTTATGTTGGATGCCTTGTCGTGTCGTGTCACATCAAAAATCATATGTTTCGTCATGTGACTTTTTATGTTGTATGACTTGTTTCGTTCGTATTAGTTATAGTTTGGGCTTTGGTATAACTTCATCCCAATCATCAACAATTATCTACAACCTTTTTCGAAAGTTCCATATGGGATTGCGGTTTGTAAACTAAGGCTCAAATGTAATAGAATTTGTACTCTGCTACAGTTCGTCATAAAACGACTAATGTCAGCGTCTTTTTTGTGAACCAACTTCACTGCGATCACATTTCATTGATATTTTACCAGAGTCAAGTTACCAATTAAAAAAACCCAAACATAACACAAATGATCCCTAATTACAGAAAACTTAGAAATTTGTTAGAACAACATTGGTTCTTGATTTCCTTAAAAAAAACTTTTAAATAGTTCCTTACCGCATTAAATCCAGGTTGAATGAGATTCCAACGGATCTAGACTGTAGACTTGGCTATATGGCTATACACAATATTAAAGGTTCGAATTAACGATAATTGAAAAAAGAACAACTCTGATGACTCTGATATACGTTGCGTTAAATGTTTTTCGAGATCCAACTCGAAATCGCTTAAAATCCATTTTTTAACTGATTACAATTGCATATTGATTCCATTTCTGTTGGAAATGCACTTATAGCGAATAATTCGTATGATCAACATACCGTCTGTGTTGTGTATATCCGAATCGAACGATTGAATGTTAAATAAATTGAAATGAAATAAAAATTTTCATTAAAAATTAATAAACATGGGGCTCTGCTAGTGTAATTCATTCATCAAAAATCAAATCCACATAATATCCTGCAAATAAAACCATTCAAAATGTTTCACAATAAATAAAACATTCATCACATCATGTCATGTTATTACAATTTCCTTTTTTGATTTAATGTAAAATACTCCTCTGTATTTTCATTGGTATATTATGTGGATACAAAACAGGCGAATACGTGAACGGTGGATGTGAATGCGAAAAATCATATACATATATATATATTCGAACCGAATTGTATGTATAAAACTCACTTTTTAAGCATACTCACTTTTTACATTTGAACCAACCATCCTGTCACATTCAAAGATTTTGTGCACACGACTGGAATATATTTGAAATAATATTGAAGTGAAATATATTTCGCTGTAAACCCAATTTTACGGCGAGTTACAATTGCAAACAGCTAAAATATCAATTTAAATTGAACTTTTTAAAATTAAAAAAACTGACGAAGGATTAGTATATGCTACGTAACAGTTCCCGCATTTTTGTTCTAACTAATGCTAAATGCTAATGTATATGATCAGTCACAATAAGTCGCCGAGACTGTTAAATCGAACTTTTCAATAAACCTGGCAAAAATCACGTCGAGTTTCGTATAACTCTAGAAATAAGATTTGTCAGCGTCGGTAAACCCTTGTCAGGACTACAAACAAAATAGATATTCGGAAAAATCTGCACACATACACTATTTCTGCAATGTGATTCATGTGGTGCACTTCAATTATTTCACAAATGAAGTGCTAGATTTATACATTTTGGATTTTCTTTTGATATGCGCCCACCAATAGGTTCGTGATCTACATCCTAATCTATTGACTGGAATCTGGAATATGTTGGGCATACCGATTGTACCTCTCACTTTTTAGTTAAAATTTCTAAAGCGTTGAACTCTAGCCATTGTTCAAAGGCGCGGTAAAACGAATGAACAAGCTAAGAGATTGTTGGGCCTCCTTGGAAAAATGTAAGAGGCTCGATGTTTATGTTGTTCATATGATTGCCGTGTTTTAAAAATAATTCTGGGAACCCGTTTTCCCCGCTTCTCGTTTGGCTTTTGTGACTTTATACTACTCAACTGACTAAACGTTTTACTTAAGTGAAAACATGGAACAAGCGCCACCAAAAATATTTCTGGAACCAACACAAACTTTCTCATCGTAGGTACTTGTGACAAAAAATTTTTGGTTTTAAAGCAGTGTCAATTAAATAAAGCGAAATGATAAATCAAGTCAGACTTGTATGGTGTAAACTGTTGGATTGAAAGGATAAATATGGTAAAATTAAAATGATTGAAGCAGACAGGCTCGTTTGAGCTAAGGCAAATAATTTCTTACCTAAATTCAATTTGATGAAACCACAGAGTTTATATCAATTTATAGTTAACTGTGTGCCGTCTGATAAAAATAAGCTATGAGTTCCATTGATAAAAATATTTGTCGTTGATGTCGTTCTAGTTATCTATTCGATCCAGTTATAAACCATATGTTTTACGTTTTTGACACTGAGTCAATTCACCCTTGCAATGCCGTTTATGTATTTTGAAAATTGAGCTTTATACTACTTTTTATCACTCATTCATAGAACGAGACACATGTTCAAAAAAATGTAAGTATAACATGTGAAATCAATCACTTGAAAATACTTAGACCACTTTATGAAGTACTAGATTCGATAGTAAAAATTATGATATGCATGCAGTCGGTGAAAGGTTAATAATACGAAAAGCTGTGAATACGTACCACTGCCAGTCAAGCACAGATTTACAATCGAACTTCCTATAAAAATTAAATTACGTAATATTCCTGTTATTTTATTGCTGGACCATCAAGTGTAAAATGGCGAATAAGTGTCCATTTTCAATGTTATTGAAATGAGCAGGTCTATATTTCGAATCGTCTCCATTTCTTTCCCAAAGAGAAAATAAATAAAAAAAGCCTCTGCTTCCATTCCATGTGAATAATAAATTTTTGTATTTTGTCATATTATTTGTGCATTTATACAATGTGTACATAGATAGAATTTTATGACTTTGATTTAATCTTCGTATATCCAACAATTTGAATATTATTACTTTTCCCATAAAAGAAGAACGTTTTCTTTTGCTGAATCGTATTCCACCGACATATACGTACGTACACATACCCTTTTTTATAACATTTTCTTTTCTAAGGACTCGATTTACTTAAAAAGACATAAATTTTTTGTCTGCAATAATACTGGTGGAAAATTGTTATAAATAACCTATTGGTAAGGCCGTATATAGATGATGAACGCAAAAGGATAAATATCAAAATAAAAAACTATTTCCTGAGCTTTTGTGTTTAGATCCTTTGAAACAATGCTGGCTGATTGACTGTATTGGCTACATTGGATATTAAACGATGATATCTCACAAACATGGAGAATCGACAAGAATATGTCCCCACAACTTTTATAGTTTGATTTCAAAATAGCCGCAAACGTTGCTATAAACAACGGACTTCCGTCATTTACTTATCTATTATGTGAAACGTGTGATACAAACGTTCAAAAATTATACGCACGCCACGCTTCACTCAGCAAAGTTAGATATGAACTTAAATTTGTACATGTTCGATGGTACTAAGTAAAAAATTAGTCTCAGAACTTTGCTGACGTTCTCGCGTTTGCCCACTTCACATGTAATATTTTGCAAAAGGTAAGTGTGCAAGATTTAATAATTGTGGGTCGTTTGTACTTCGAACTGAAAGTGAATAAAGTCAGTGATTAAAATAATTGTGAAATCAATTAAAAAGTCATTTACCAATTTAATTCCTCATAATTCCGCCATGAAAAAGAACAGAACCTTTAAATAGATATTTGTTGGCCGACAGAAGAAAAAAAGAAAATTCTTAAAAGATCGAAGCTTTGCGTCCAGAGTGGAGCGAGAGCCGAGAATCGTTCGATTTGGACTTTCCGATTGCGTTCTCCAGATAAGTCTTAAAACTAATAGTGACCAGATTAGATAGCTCTAAAAATCTAATTGAAACAGAAAATTCCAACTTCGCGACATTTTTCTCCAATACCGTCCAATTCTACTCCCAAAACTCTGAGACTTCGCCGAAGAAACCAACCTTCCATCTGCCACAGTTCCCGAGATAAGTCTAAAAACTGATAGTGACCAAATTTTTACAGTTTTTGTACATACTGCCCTATTCTACTCCCAAAACTCTGAGACTTCGCCGAAGAAACCAACCTTTCATCTGCCACAGTTCCCGGAATAGGTCTAAAAACTGAAAGTGACCAAATTTTTCTCGCTGCCCAACCATACCACGATTTTAGGAACCAACCTAGTGGAAGTTAATACTTAATGATCCACACAATTTCCAACAAGAAACACATCCCAAAACAACACACATGACCATCCATTTCATGCACCAAAATATACAACACACACACACATACAAATTGGCTTTTATATGGCATTTGTATGGAGACTTTGGGAAGCTCCAGCTCCCAAGATATGGGTTTTTTCCAACTTTTGAAAATTCCATTCTTATTTTTGGGCCATTTGGGCCTATAACCAAAATTTCTGGAAAATCTATAGAAACGTTTAGGAGTTGCTGGATCCACTTTTCCATAGGAATTCTATGCCGAACGATACCGTGACTCCCGCACTCCAAGGTAACCGAGATGTTTGAAACATGTCCATTCGTTGAAAGAGTTGTTTCGGTCTGAGGCATTTGACTAAAAAACAAATAATGACCGAAAGGCGAAAAAAACTTTATTGGAAGTTGAACAGGAAAAACTTTAAACCTTTTAAAACCGAAATTCCCATTCATTATTTCCAAACATTTTTGATGGCAAAAAAAAAGAACTTTAAAAAATTAAAATGATAACAACCGTCGTTTCTTCTACATTACATCGATACAGTTTCCATAGAATCGGATGCAAATCTACTGTATCTAAGTAAATTAATGAACAAAAACAAACTTTTTTCTCTCAACATATAATGACTGGATTTCTACTAAAGTGCATAGAAAAACAAAATGTTAAATAGATCAGGATGAAAAAATCAGGATAATAAAATTGCTAAAGGTCAAAAGGAAATGCTTGGAGAAAGAGAGAGTGTAAAAAACCCACTTTCTCTTCTAAACTAATGTCTGACATATTCATAGTCATTAAAACCTCATCAAAAAAAGGAAAAACCCCACCCTGTTCAGTGACTTGCAAGCACTCTGCGAAAATGGTAAAATTTAAATCTAATAGCACTTCTAGTGACGATGGGTTGTTCTCAATTCAAATAAATAAATTATTCATTAGACGGCGTATTACGTTTTGGTTTCTGTGTTGTTGTTGTTGGTATGGTGCTTGCTGGCGATATAAATTCGCGGGTATCAGATAGCACTTCCGTTTCCTTTTGCTGTTACACTAGACTATTGCTGTACGTATTCATTTATACATAGAAATATCCTCTCCCCGGGATTGTAAACAGCATGTCTCTATAAATATATATATATATATGTGTACGAAATAATAGTGAAAACGTATATACCCCCCCGTCACAAGTATGCTTTCGGACGGTTGTACGCGAAATTTGAAACTATTACATTGACTATGTTATAAACGATCGTTGGTGTTTTGGCCTCGGATCGTCTAACTATGTGTTCATGCAAATTTTGTTGTATCTATGTAAACACATATACAACGGTACTACCACACTCTATGCGAAACTCATGAATGCCAATGTTTTGTATGCACCAATGTTACTCGGTTTTTTGTTGTTGTTGTTGTTTGTTCTGGTAAAAGTCAAAATTTTGAAAGAATAATTTAAATAAAATGCTGGCTTTTCTCTGGCGATATTCATTTTAGCTTTATTTGTAGGTACATTCAATATTTGGATATCATATGGCTGTGTGCGGTGCATAGTTGATATACGTTGCAAATGCTATGCAGTGGTTTTCATTTCCCCATGAAAAATTGTCTGTATTTGAAATGGAAATAATAATAAGGATTGGCGGATAGTTAAGTGTTTATTTATTTTGCGATATGCGGTTCGAGTGGAAGTGTTAGCAGCAACATTAACAGCGGGAATAAAAAAAAATTCTCAAATGTCTGTACTCCAACTACTATACTGGTATGAAGTATTGCTAGCAACAATAATTAGTCCCATTTTACCTTGTTCCATTTTACGATTCACAATTTGAGTGAAAACAATTGTGATACATGTAGAGCACTGTGTACGTAACACATTTTCTACCACACACAAAAATGCAGAGTCTTAAACACAGTCTAATTACCTTATCGCTTTAAAGAATATAAAGTTCGAGGGTATAATGCTAAACTTTCTTCCCATTTTCTAAGAAATTTATGTGTTTTGAATGTGTGAAAGAAGAAGAATAAAATATCACAATTTTAGCTTTTAACTTTACGTTTCGTTTCGGTGTGTAGTAAGGATTAATGCTAACATTTGTTGATTTTTATATCAGTTTCTTTTCTCGTCCAGCAACACTTAAAAGACTGCTTCGTGTGAAAGACGAAATATTTAAGAAGGTAGAAAGAATTTATTGGCAAAACACCAACAGCTGGACTGATAGGCAATGTAATCAATTTTGGTATCTTATGTGTAGTAATTTGTATGTACAATGTATGTCTAGGGTAAACATGGGCTTTATTATTGTTCGAATGAAAATACCGGTGTTACCGTTTCAACGTTATAATTCAAACGAAATTCTTTCTTGGGCAGATGTTAACAATGAAGTTACGTTACTCTAAACAATCATTAGATGTATTCCCATCAGATTTATCAGCGGCTGATAAATTTAACTTGCCGATAAACTTGACGTCTAGATAAATTTGACAGAGAAGTTAAATTCAATTTTGATATTTCACGGGAAGACCGGAAATTTTTTTAAGTTTAACCGAATTTCCGCACAAACAGAAATTGCGTATTTATTGATACAATCAAATTTACCAGCAAATAAATTCATAATTTGTCACTACTTACTTCTTACATTCATTCCGGTAGAAAATTTTAAACTTCATCCGTTGTTTATCTCGATAAAATAAACAAAAAAGTGCTCCGAGGCTACAATAAAGTTATCGGCATTTATCCGGTTAAATTTACTGATGAGTGCGTTTGACGTGGAAATGTCATATTTATCGACGGTTAAATTTATCAGCATTTACGAGCGCTGATGGGAATACTGCTATTGTCTGTACCAACTTTACGTGTAACATAAAACCGTTCAGAATGTTCTGAACATACTCCCGGCCATGACATTAAAAATAAAAATTCAAAATGAAATGAAATTGGCTCGGAAGATAAAATGAATCGAAAAAATTACTCATAAAATGCAAAACTAAAGTCCGACATCCAATTGGCTGATTCTTTCCATGTCCCTTGTCTTTAATATAAACCGGACCAGCAAAATCCACTCCAGTATAAGTGAAACGGTTGACGGTTGAACTCTCGGACCAAAATCCAGTAATTTTGCCTCAAATATTATCACATCCGCTGAACGTTACCATGCAACGAATGAATATGGGCGTCGGCAATAATTAACTGAGTCAAGTCAAATGACCATCTTCCGGCAAAACAATCGGGAACCTTTGGCCGTATGAAATATGAGCATTTGTTAGGCGGCCTCCGACTCTGATGACACCTTCTTGCTGATCGTATTTTGGATTTAACTTTCTCAGCTTCCCATGATGCAGGCTTTCATTTAAATCGTGCAGCCCCTGGATAGGCAAAAGCGCCGACGACTGATGCCCAACACTCGTCCTGCTTAACTTTAGCGATACTTTCAGCATTATTCTCACAAATTGGAGCGATACTTTCAGCAATGTGTGAAATTCGACATAAAAACTCTTTGATGTCGCTGTGTCCAATAATATGTTTTGAGTAAACATTCTACGCGATTCCTGATTATTGCATGGAGAAGACATTCGCGACTCTTGATAAATAAAAATGTCCATAAAACATTCTACACCAACAGCGGTAGATCCGGAATCGGCCAAATTAAACATCGGTGCAAGTAGAACAGTCTTTTCTGAAACCGAAACCTGTTCCACGATGAGTCATAGCCGACGCTGCTGGATTTAACCATAAAAATTGCGAAACCGCTGGATGCACTGATCACTTTTCACTCGTTTTCTCTTTGGATACAAATACTCGATGCGAATAATATTGTCCGCCACGCTTGAAATATAAAACAGTGGACCCTTGATGCGATACGAGCATGTTGATATGAAAATCCTCGTAACCCTGAATACCCGAAAACAGGCAAAGCAATCGCTGGACGAACGCACCACATTGAAAGGAATGAAGAAATGGTATTCACGTCGCTTGCTGCTTCTTTTGATAACAGGATACGCCATTTTGAAACTTTGCCACGTTTTTCACAAAACGAAAAATTGATAAATAATGGGTATGTTTCGACTCCTTAGCCATGAAATTTGATTAATTCTGTGTTACTTGTTCCATATGTTCTGAACAGTGTACATTATCATGCGACCTTAATATAATACAGATTAAAGAAAAATAACTTGGCGACACATCCTCTAGCAACATTCAGCCGATGTTGAGGCGATTTTATTTTTTAATCTTCAATTTTTTGATCCGTTTAGGGACATAACATTTTGGGATAAAAAAACCATCATAAAATTGAGTGGTGAGAAAAATGAACATTAAGCTTTATTGAGTATTATGTATAACCAAATATACATTTAAACTGATGAAGTAGAAGATTTGGCTTGAAAGTAGCGTCTCTTCATTCAACCAACGGACACCAAGAACAGGCAAAGAAACTGATTTTATTAAATGTCATTTGGCCTCTTATTTTGTATGGAACGTTCGTAACGCAGCGGCTTATACCAACATAATAAACTGAATCAACGCACTTCAAGCATCTCTAAATAATGTCCTGAAACTTGACAGTGTGTCACCCAACTGTAAAACACCGTAAAAATATTTTCATGTAAAATAGAGTACTTTCTGCATCTAACCACTATGATCACTTCTGCTTTAAGTGCGTTGACTGAATTTATATGAGCATTTTGGACTACTGCGTCGTGAAGGCCCTTTATTTAAATTCAGTTCTTTTGCCTCTTCTTGTACAGCCCACTACGGCTTAAATAGTCGTGGAATACCTCCAAATAAATTTCTAAAAATCTCAGAATTCAGTTTTGGATTTTTAGAAATTTATTTGGAGGCATTCTTCGACTTGTTAAGTGAAGTCCAGGGTGCCGAAAGTTGGCAAGCCGCAAATAATTTCAATAATAATAATTTCGGTAGAAAGACGTCAATCTACGCTTGCCATTACAACGTATATAGAAGAATGACATGAAGGATGGAACCCATTCACAATGAATTCTATATACAAATATCTGAAGTCTAAATTTAGGCGCAGATATAATCAGCACCAGACGAAAAATCCTAAAAAGGCTTTGCTAACCTATAGGCGTGATTCGGAATTCACGTAAAGCTTGTGGTCCACACTTACCAACCCGCACTGGCCCGCGTGGTGTTTCGTGGCTAAATGCACCTCATTGGGAGGTTTACATCCAATAATGGATAATAAAGGCTACAAAATTACTTGACCATCGTGCATCGTCAACTCGTCGCACAAAAGAACCACGACACACTTCACGACACGGCCACAAAAAATAATGTGGACCTCCAACGGTTGCTAACAGAAACATCGAGGCAAAATGGTGGACACTTTCTTCCATTCCGAAACATATATTCGCGGCTACCAAAAACATCTCTCACGCGCTACTACATTATCTCCTATCAGTTACTCCATAGCTATATAGCGTTGAGTGATTCAATTCCTAGAAACCGAGAAAAGAAAATCATAATTCTTGGAAAACTCGGACATACATTACTTAATTACTTGGATGTAGTTCTGTTTTTGAAAATTCTGTCCGTTCATTTTATTTTCACCTTTTGGAAACGATAAGCGTATCGCCCTTTTTATAACGAATCTTTTACTTTCCTGGTTTTAAAAATCTCTCTTTGCTATAAACGAGAGCACAAGCTAGGGGTAATTGCTCATTTTTGCCATCGTTATCGATAACAGACATGACTAGCCGTTTCTGAAAGGTGAAACATAAAGTTCATGTAGTCCTGATATACAAAGAATTTCTTTTCCATTCAAATGACTTGAGCAATTTGACAAATTTTTCAACGCAATTTTTATTAGATAACTTAAAATTTTCCACTCAATTGCCCGTCGTACATATTATAATTTCCTTTATCAAATTGAATATATTTTGACTTCATTGAATGAATGGACTGACTGCTTATTGATTTTTTTTATGTAAATATTCAGAAAATAAATAGACAAAAAAAGTAAAAGAAAATGTGTATACAAGGGAAAATCAGATTTTTCTTCAAATAACTGACTACACAACCTTTAAATCTATATGGCGCATTTATTTAATATGTTTGTAATTTTTCTTTTTTCTTCGTGCTTGACTGAAGAAATCAGAAAAATATTTGCAATAAATTTACGTTTGAAAAGGAAAATCTGCTGATTTAAAAACGAAGACTTTCAACGGTAAGATCACAAAGGCTAGCAGTAAGTACGCTAACGTGAGAAAATCATTGCCATGTGAAATTGAAATGTGCATACCTATAACTGTCTACTGTAAATGCATTTTCATATGCACGTTTCTGCAACATTATCACTAATAGCCCATTATTAACACATCAAACATGAAAAGAAAAAGTTGGATGACAGTATAATAGTTTATGGGGAAACGCTCTTGCCACTGTCTGCCAATAATCTCTGTTGTACGCAGTGTGTGTACACTATTGTCAGGCATTGCTAGTTAAGGCTTTTGGGTGGATCACAGTGTACTCTTATTTTCCGTTGTTTTCTCTCGTCAATTCAGTGTTCATGCTAGGAGCAGTGATGTGCTTTTCCCCATGGACAGAAAAAGCTGAGAAAGTAGAAATTACCTGAGTTTTTTTCAGACAAAATGTCATTTTGTCAAGTAGTGATTTAAGGTAACTTCGTGAGATGTTACATTCGAAATTAGCTCAAATCAACCGTATCAAACAACTACAACGTTTCATGCAAAGGGACGAAAATTCGAGGAAAATTACCCCGATTTTTTGGTCCTGTCGTATGACGTTTTTGCATTGACAACTTATAAATTACCATAACACATCAAGTAAGGTTGTACTTGTGAAAGAAACAACTCGCGTTAGCGATGTTACAGTAAATACCATTGGTCAAAAATTCTTATAAATATAGGTAACGACACCGAGTAAATATTTGCAATTTTTTTTTTAATTTCACTTTATTATTGTCCCTTTTTCTAAGTGTGGAACACAATCAGTATGAACTGTAAGAAACAGTTTGCCAAACAACATTATATCAAAAAACGAAAAACATCTTATTTAATTTAGAAAAATTAAATGAATCATTCATAGGTCAATTTTGGATAAATAAAAAAAAAACAATAAACAAATCAATAAAAAAATTACAAATCAATTCAAAAAGTAGAAAGGAGAGATACCTACGAACTCATCGCAGTCCTTCATCACTTTAATCCTTAGCTTTTCCCTAAAGGATTTAGCATTTCTAATACCACATAATTCATCATCCAAAGCGTTATAATCGGTAAGGGGCTTCAAAATGCTAGGATGGCTAGCAGCCACGAAAATGTCATTTCTACGTCTAGTAGTTCTTCCATGAACAGAATGGCGGGAATTAAAAGCGAAATTATGCTTCGTCGCATTGTTGACCATTTTATGTATTTGAGTTATTCTCTTAACTACGATCAGCTTATCCATTGGTAAGGTAGAGTTACTATACAAGTAAGTCTTAGGAGTATCTCGACATCCATTCTGAACACGCTGAAGTTGATCTATTTTTGTCTTGAGTCAAATGTAGTGAATATCAATGCAAATTGAAGCGAGTAAATGTTCTATAGCAAATAAACCGATATGCTGGGAGGGCAATTACGTAAAAGTGAAAAATCACACGACTTATTTGAATGACGTAATAGTATGTTGTGTTACAAGTATTGTAATGTTGATTTTTTCAGCACTAGACCCAATTGGGTCGTTTGCTGAAAAAATCGCATTACAATACGTGTACCACATCATGCTTTGTGCCAACCGAGAATTGAAATAGACAAATGCCCAAAAAATCATAATTTTCATGGCAAACAATCACTCTTCAAATTTGATCGATCACATTGCTTTGCATTTTCTAAAACGAATGCTGTAACAACTCATACAAATTCCATATCAACACTGCTTTGAGTGTTGTAATATCACATCAAACGGGCGCTGAAATAAGTCACTTTACAACACTAAAATGAGTGTTGAAAAGAGTCGTATTTCAATTCTCGGTGGCACAAATGTATGTCTGCATCGATTCGAAACTGTTCAAGTAATCGTTGATTTTATCAATAGTCGAAGGAAATAGTTATTTTCTCAACTTTTTGACAAAAACTAAACCTTTGGTTGGATTTCGTGAGAAGAACGTTGTATGCAACTCGGTGAAAAATAGCAACGAAAATTATACTTTTTGTCACTGAATCGAGAAATAGCAATTTACGCCACCGAGTGATTGTCACTTGAGGCTGTTGGTTTTTTTTTTCAAAGAGATGCATACATCTTTTTTTTTCAAGAAATCCACCGAAAGTTACTGAGTAATAGTAATTTACGCAACAAATGGTGACAGAATTATGTGTCAGAAACACCTAATTTCTCAACGTGTTACATCGAGCCCAAATGACGAATGAAAAAGTCTTTTTTTCGCAGTGTCGTTCTAGAGAAATTGTTACCAATCGATTATTTGATATACTTTTCCGTACTTGTGTCGAAATGAATAACATTTATGTTGATTGAGTCTTTTTTATTTATTATTTGTGCATTATTATAGTTGTAAATTAAAAAATATAATTTAGGACTAGTGCTAGAAAAACGAAGTCTGCGCAACATGGGGTCCATTTCTCCAGATATTCGAAAACAATAACAACTCCAACTCGTAATTGGAGCTAAAAGAAATCAATAAATTGATTGTTTTAGGTTAGTACTACTAACTTAACTTGTAATAAGTTAATTGTCGCTTATTTTATCCGTTCAAATCTAATCGCTGAAGCTCACAACTTTCTGTCAAAAGTTCATTATAGCTAGTAACTCGTATTACTGCTATTCTATTGAGACTTGTCCAATTCCAATATGTAAAGTCATTGACTTTGAAGAGTGCTCTTATATACTTATAATCACCAAATCTGTAACTTATTTTGTTAAAAATGAAATTATCGGCTTCGCCTCTGATTGGCAATCTGACATCTAGTGCGATAATATACCTCCATACGCAAAAATAACTATTTCGGCACCGAAACATGAAAACACATTTTATGGAATTCAGTGTGCGATTTCGATACTTGCATTGTATGAAACTCGAATCGTATGCTGGTATTTTATCGCTCACGATGAAAAATACATTTTCCATGGAGAAGATATTCACAATTTCCAAGTTTTACGTCAACTTAGAATGATAATTGAAAATCTCTCTATTAATTGTAGCAGGTAAGCAGGACAACGATTCCAAATACTCCCAACTTGACAATTGGGTGTCGAAAATCCCATAATAATTACTGTCAAGTTACGAGTTCTTAAAGTTACAAACGCAACGAGAATCTACGCTCAGAGCCGTAACACAAAACGCGTGTATTAAACATAACTTGTATCTCCTTATTCATATTTATAAGTGTAATGGCCTTATGTCTTCACTTGATCATTTTTTGTTATCTTGTTGGTTCATTAACCTGACGTCCCAAATTTATGTTCAAATTTTAATTGCAACATAATCGCTTCCACATTAAACAAGCAGGGTTCTATTTAATCCGACTTTCCTCGTAATTTGAATTCAATTTACACAAAATTATTTTGCGTCACGATCGAATAGATGGCGCAATCTCTTTGAATTTTCTTTCGACGTTTTCGATTTTCTTTGCACTGACATAGCGATGTTCGTTAAACGTATTCATTTGTGTTGTCAAAACACTGAATTTTTTTTTTAAATCATAATATTTGTGTAATTTTTAAGTGCTGTGATAAATATAGGCATGTCGTCAAACGAATCCTCTCTGAGTCAACCACCTCCACCACCACCTGGAATAGCATTAAATCCAACAAAGAAACAATTTTCCCAACGAAAACAGCTTAATTTGACTGAATGCAAATGGGCTTCTGCGTACCCAGAAATACAAAAGGCTTGCTATCTGGCAAGGGTATCACCGTACATATCACCCAAATCATGTCGCTACAAAAACATTCAGCCAATCCTACAAGAAGGTGCGACAAACAATTCCACAATTTGATGTACAGTGCTTGACAAGAGAGTGTGTGTTTATTTTCAGGTCCCACTTGTGGTTTGGTTGCATTGAGCATGTTAGTCAATGGTGCACCAAATGCAGGCGACCTGTTGAATTTGGCCCGAGAGAAATTATACACAAAAAATGGTGAAATGTTTAGTGCACTGAATCTGTTTGAATTAGTCAAAAGTGCAATCAGCGATGACATTGGAACGAATTTAAAACTATTCGAGGGAAAATTGAATTGTCATGAAATCAAGCAGGTGTTACAGAGTGGTGGTTGTTTGTTGGTGCCGTATCCTTTTACACTTGCCAATTTGTTTTTAGACAGACGACCAAATCTATTTTAACGTTTGGATTGAATGTTTCAGAATTTTATTTTTAGGATTTTATTCGAGGTTATTTTTACCAGCGGGATTTTTGTGTGTTTTGACCTTGATCCGATTGTGCTAGTGTTTCTTTTTCGGTTCTTCGTGTCGTTATTGTTAATACTGCGCCGACAAATACTGAGAAGAGAAATATTTCGTTGAGATCATTTCCTTAAGACGAATTCTTTGTTCACACATTTTCCCTACATTGACTCGTGAGTTTTCGAATGTTTAATAGATTTTCACTTTCGCATCCAGTCGTATAAATTAGGTAAATCGACAATTATTTTATGGAATAAATTGTAGGACGAAATAATATCCATCCGTCTGTCGAATGACTGATCTGAAGATTTATCTTTATATCTGGGATTCAATACTGTGGATAATGTCAACCGAATTTGTGTCTAGATCTCATTCACACAATCACACACCTTAAGTTTTCTTTACTACCACACGCACACCTTTGTTTAATAATAGCAAAATATATTTTTGGAAAATCGTTTTCGCCAAATTTCCAAAATTTTCCACATTTTTTTAAAAATTAAAGAAAATATAGAGGAAAGTTCTGGAAAATGTGGGGATATGTTTTCCCAAAAATAATACCTGATAAATCGTGTGTCTGTATGAGTGGACCAGGACCAGTGACTGAAGTAAATTGAGAATTGGAGAGGTAGCGCAACAATTAATTCCTAGATATATCCAAAAAGATTCTAATTTTTAACGATTCATGCGAAATATCGTTGATAAATTATAGATTTTATAGTTATGTTTGTAAACTGTTGTTACCCTACCAATCTACCAAGTTCAATTTCAGCTTCATTTCAGTTTATGTTCAGTGTCGGTTCAGTTTCAGTTCAGTTAACATTTTGTATTGAAATGCAGTCGACATATTTTGCGATACGGCCCAGTGATATATTGGCGGTCTGTGTAACCTCTCTCATTATACAACCTTGTTTCAGTATAACCTTCTTCATAGCCATAATGAAAATGATATTCCGTCACCAACGATCTCTTTTTCTGACAAACTATCGCTGCACTGTGGTTTGTATTGTGTTACGTTACAACGGAATAACGTTAACCACTGTCACCCAATCAGTAATTTCACTAACACTCTAACTGCCATAAATGTTGTCTATCGAATTGCAATATGTTGTATCGTGAATAATTCTATGGTCTGATGTGTATTTGAGGGAAGGTAAATAGCTCAGTTCTAATTGGAAGGATTGGTAGTGGTGATATTACGTCCAAGGCTTCGATAGATCAGACAACTTCTTTGTCAGATAGAATTTATGTAACGTTGTTGGGATGTGTTGAAGATTTAACTATAGTCACTAGGGGCCGCTGGCCGCTTAATAGTAAGAAATCGTGTGTTCATTGCTCCGCTCAGTTTCAAGATAAACTCAAAATTTACAGCACATAATACCATCAATTGCCAGATTTTTTTTCCTTTACTGTTGAAATTTTAGTTATGATCCGGACTTTAACCATGGACCCTGTGTGTTAAATGGACGAAAGGCTCATTGGGCATTAATTATCGGTCACCTAATTGATGATAACGGTAAAGTAAGTGAAAGAAAACTTTGAAATTTTTTTTCTTGCACACAGAAGAGCTAAAAATCATTTTTTTTTGATCAGTTTTACGTCTTCTCTCGACATGGAAAAACCAGGAACATAGCAATTTGGTCGCTGAAACTGTTAAGCGAAAGTAATGCGAATTTAAATGAATTTGAGCAGCCGAAGGGTTATCCAGATGCAGAGTTTCTATTACCCATGGGCGGAATCGGAGGTGTGCTCGGCCTCAAAAATAAATGTATTATTGTGAACAATGTGCCGATCGATGAGGTGGTCATCAAATAAATGAGTAAAAGAAAGATTGTAATTATATTTACATTGTTCCACATGTAACAAGAATTCTCGAGAATTAAATCCAAAATCCTGTTCCTAAAATTCTCCTTGTAGTTGTTTGCCATGCAATGTCAATACTAACATTTGATTGTGTTCCGTATCCTCTACTATTTTGTTTACTTGTATGCTTTTGACTAACGTCATAGCATCTGTTCAGTGCTATGCTAACGTTAATTAACGTAACAACGATTCGCCCTGTCATTTACTGCAGATGAGAAAGTATTGGTTTCAATGTGAAATCAGTATCACAAGCCGCGGTATTAAAGCATGAGTATCATATTTCCATTAATTGGAACTCGCTTCAGATAGTAGATCAAAACAGTTTGAATCAGACAATAGTAGCCTCCAGTCGATGACTCGAATTTTTCAATTAGTTACTACTGTAGAAATATGAACCTTATGAAATGAAAAATTCGGATGAAAATTAGGTCAAACTCACATTTTCAAAGCAATGTTTCATGTTAATGTGAACCTGACCTGAATTCAAAACTTAAATGGATCTGGATTCAGTGAAAACACTAAATTTCGAAATTGCTTTCTGGTCAAGATCAGGTTTCCGTAAGCCTGAACTGAATCAGATTCAGTTTAAATGTAAAAACTGGGCGTGTCACATTAGCGAATTATAAGAAAAATGAAGTTTCATTGGACAATTTGCGCAAATGACACAACAATAAGTCAACTTATAAGTTGGAAATTATAAGTAACTTTCCTGAAATTCTTGTATGAGGAAGTGATTTATAACTTGCAACTTATAAGTTGGCTTATAAATTAAGCATCTTTTGCGCAAACTGTCTATTTATTTAGCTTCGTTTGGATGAGACGGAGATAAATCGAAAAAATTCTTTTTTTCTATAATTCGCTAATGTGGCATGTTCTGTTTGTGCATTTACCTATTCATATATTTTTTTAAAAATTCGGTCGGGATGTGGATTTAGAGAACTACACTAAGAGTTAACACTTTGATTGATTAACGTAAATCTGCATCAAACAGTGAAAGATGAGGCGTAAAATAGGAATTTCAATAAAAGTACCGAGCGTGAAGTATAGGGCACCGATAGCTAATCATGGCCAGTGCATGTGTTTTTCGGAAAATTCGATGACCTTGATTAACACTCATCTACAGTTAAATCAAATTGCTCATTGTTTTCTAATAATTTGTTTATTGTTTGTTTATTCTTTCTAGTCATCACATGAACTTAACGATTACAGCAATTTAACAAGATTTTTTTTTCATCTCGGTTTAATAATTTATTTTTTTCTTCTTTTAAATATTTTATAAAGTTAAAATCCTAAATAAAAATTGTAAATAAAAAAGTCATGCGATTTTATTGAAGCGCGCTGCTTTAAATATATTTTTTTTAAATGATTTTTTCAAACAAAACTAATGCAACATTGTTAACCGAAAATCGAATATTAACCTTTGAAAGCAATTAATTTCCATTTTGTTGTCCGAATTTGTACGGATTTTCACGATTTTTGAATTAAAACTGTTTTCGGCCACTTATCCTCATATTTGAAGTTCATACTTATTCCCCCCCCTCTTCCCCACATATTTTTTACTTTAATATTCTTTCTTTTAGTTTTGTGTCTTGTTTATATATTCAATTTACTCTTATTATTTAGGTCTACTAATTTCACAATTTTTTTCATATTTTTTTATTTTTTATTTGTTGTAATAAATTATTTAAATTATTGCAAATCGTTGCTCAATTATTTTTCATTTTACAATTTTCTCTCATCTCTTTTTTGATATAAATTTGTCACTAATTCCGCTAGTTAGATTTCTAATTTTTTTTTTATTTCAATTTTCATTTTGAATATTTTTTTAAGTTTTTACTTAGTACATTACGTTTAGTTGTTAAACACAACACAGAGTATTTGATTACATTGTTTTGAAACAGCTTATAGCACTAGGACGCAATAAACTCGGCGATATAAGTTAAGTTTTAAAAATTAAATTGAATACGGATTATATTGAGCAAACATTTACCTAAAAGTTCAATTATAAAGGTGATATGGACGTGATAACATGCGTTCAACCAATAACAATGAACAGAAAAAGAAAAACTACAGTCAATGTCAAACCAAATTTATACAAAACGTTTCTTCAGATGTTTTTACCACTGTAAAATACCACATTTAAAAAAATGTGTAACCTTCGTCCGCTCACACTGTCTATACGTGGTTTAAAATCGTATAAACAGTGTGTGAACAGTGTGTTTGTATGGGTGGATCAGCTGGTAAAACCGCTGAGGAAAATTCCAATCTGAATATTGTTGACTTCATCTGAAGAATAATTTTTTTTTAAATTAAATATTAACATGTAACTGTTATACATTGATGGGGTGTTATGTCAGACAGCTTCAACCTATCAACACATTTCACAGCAATAATGTATTCACTGACAATCTATTCTGATTTAGCCTTTTACACATCGTATCATTAGGCGTGACCGAGTTTGTTAATTCCTTTGTTGTCAGGACTTCCAAACGCTTGAAATAAAATCTTTTACTTCAACGGGTTTAAGATGCATTTTACTTTATACGAAAAGTCCTCTATAAGAGAATGCTATGCAACTACCGCAGACAGCTGAATGCTTATTTTTATCGTAGCTGTTGATAGCTGTTGATATACATTATAGGTAAAAAGTTGCGCTAAGCATCCAATCCAAACATTTTTCGGGGCCATAAAATTACACAAATTTTCTGACATTATCTTCAAATCGATTTACCAACCAATGTTTCGGTGGTTATTGCCGTATTTACCAACATTTTAAGTCGATTACTTAACAAAACACGTTGTCAATTCTCTATTGCCTAGTAATGCATTCAATATACGAAAGTGTTGACACTAGAAATAAAGTGATTGGCTTCAGCTTTCCCATTTCATTGAACCGTAGGACTGAAAATTAAATTTTACGCCATTTGATGATCGATTATAGGTTTCATTTATACCCAATTGTCATAACAGGCCAATGATCAATATGATCACACAATCGATGTTTGTTCTGGAACATGAACTGACTTACCGGTGACGGATATGTAATCTGTTTTCGGATGGCCAAGTGCAGCGAAACATTTTAACAGAAATGGTGATTTAAGTGATTACATTACAATGTACGATTGATTGATGAATTGGGTCCCATTAATTGTTTGGGTGTGACGTGTAAATTAGCAATGACCACAATGTTGATGACTTTGATAAGAAGCAAAATTATGATGAAATGAAATAAAAAGTCAAACTCAAATTTACAATCGTAAAGGTCTCAGTCAGAAGTGTATTTCAAAAAACAAATATTTTTTTTATAAAAAAATAATTCAAAGCGAAACGAACAAAATTCTTTTTCCTTCCAAGTAAAATCGTACAAATCATAATAATAAAAAAATGAAAATAAAAAGAAATCCAAGACATGCATGCATAACGTACAGAATAAATATATTTACATAATGATGTTGTGTACTTATCGCGGTTTGAGCAACTCCTCGTTATCAACACATTTCACGTCGCAGAAGGGAAACGAATTTCAATTAATTGACTGAAGGATCTATTTCTGGGATGGGCGACATGGATCAAATTGATGAATCGACTGGAGGATATTTCGATTTTTTTAGTTGAACTTTTTATTTTATTTACAGGAACGTGGTCGTTCTCTGGAAAGAACCAGATAGAACTACTGATATTTACATTAACACATTTTTGACATGGTTGAAAAGTCATATTGGCAGTGAAATGACTAGAGACTTCTGTTGACATCGGTAATCTGTGAACTAGAGATCGGCTTCATATTTGTATGAAGTGAACTCACGTTTTCGGTCAAGTAACCGGATAGACCAAACTCTGCGTTTGAATATTTCGACCGAATGTGAGTCAATTCAAACCGAGCATTGAAAAAGTGTGTATTGAATCCGTCCAATTAAGAAACTTCCATATCATTTGTTAATCAGCAGCCACAATGTAAAATAGAAACTTGATTTTGTGGTTGAATTTGATTTTGGCTCACCATCATACTGTATGTGTACGGAAGTGTGTTCGTATTTAAGTAATGATAAAATGGAATAGAATTTCGTAACCGAAGGATATCGGTATTGCGAACTCAGTGAATATTTCCGGGGAAAAAAATTGTTCCACTTTGTTGGTTCATAAAAACGTAAAATGTGCGAGGAAGCGAGAATAATAATAAAGCAACAAATTAAAACATGTTACCGTGAATCAATCCGTTTGGTCATTAATTAAACAAAACAAAATTTCACATAATTTATAGCGTTGATTGTACACAGTCTGCTCTATTTTTATGAATTTACATTTGATTCTTATTCATATCCAATGGATGCAAAACCATTTCGGTTTTGTTTCTTGTTGCTGTTGCTGATGGATATGGATAATTTTTGAGTTAAATTTTTCTTCGTTTTTTTTCTTTTTGTTTGTTTTCTTTATATATTAAAGCATAGGGATATGTTATTTCAATTAATTTTCTTCCTTCCCTCCTTTCAATTTAAATTAAATTAAAATTTACTTCTTCATCATCGCTCCTCTGGCGGGTCTCTTCTATAAATAAATGTAGAAACGAAATTTAAAATCACATTTGAGAAAGAACACGTTTCACTACAGTATTTCATTCCTTAAACAAAATTTAATTAATTCATGGTAAATAAGGTTCTATAAATAAATTACGAATAATAGATTTACAATTAAAATAATGGTATGTCTGGATGAATTTTGTGGTCAATTCAATAAAAAAAGAAAAGAAAGAAATTAAATGTTCAAATGCGACAAGTTCGAACGAGTCACTCAAAATCATAATATATTTTGTCAACACTACAATAATCGTTCGTTACGTTTAGCTCGCCATCCGTGTTATCACTAAAAGATGGTGTAGATAGAGCCTTTATGTCATCAGTACAAACCGCATTAATGGGAATTTTAATTCTGAAAATTCGGAAAAATTCCGAATATTTCTGACAGAATTCCGGAAAAAAATCAGATTCGGAACCTTTTCAGAAATATTCGGAATTTTTCCGAATTTTCCAAATTAAAATTCCCAATAATAAGTCCCGGTACAAACCCGATAATAAGACTTTAACCATACATAGAACATTTTAAAACCTTACCGCAAAACCAGACGCGACTGTCTTGAAACATATTAGAAGTTTAGAGGCACCGGTACTTTGCCGAAAAGCATACATTAGGGCGATTTTTAAATACTGGATTTTAGTTTACTTTTGATGATATCTTTCCATCAGAATCCTTTTTGAAAATGGTCGACTGCAATTACGACCGCGAATGTGGTAGCTTTCAATAGAAAATACATTTGGTTGTAGCAGTAGCAGTTTGACTGGCTCTGAGAAACGTGAGCAGTTTAAGAAAATTTCTGGCCAAACGACTACAAGCAAATGTATCTTCTGTTGAAAGCTAACACATTCGTGGTAGTTATTGCGTCATACAATTTTCAAAAAGGATTTTGATGGAAAGATATCATCAAAAATGAAATATGAGGCACACAAATGTAGGCTACAATTTTAGCTTAGTAACGGTCGGTGCCTCTTTAGTGTGTATATACTGACAGATATTAGAGACACAGTTTCCTACATCGAATCTTAAAGAAAGCTTTCCTTAACTAAATAAATGCTTCTGGTCGTTCCAGACCTGAGCCTCAAATATATAGATTGGATCTTTCAAAAGGGAAGTCATACGCTTTCGACATAGACGAAAGTAGAGGAAAGAATTTATTTTCCAATGTCAAAATCATGGTTTTCCGATAATACTAACATTGTCAAAGTAGTTGATTACGCACTAGTTAGCACATTTTGTTTCGACAAGCGCCGTAAGCAGGGCTGACGGTAATTTTCATAAGATGTGAAAACTGAAAAGGGTTCTGCAATTGAAAATTTTTACCTGGACCAATCCAGTGGCATAGAATAAAAAATCTAGAGGCCGATTTATGGTTGAGACCACAGCGGCTCCATTACGATTTGCAAGTCTCTATAGTCAGACATCCGTATGAAACCGAACAACTCGTCGGAACTTGTTGCATTTTTAATGTTTCGTTCAAAAACAAAGGAGCACAAAATTCAGTTTGGTTTTATGGATCCGGTTGCCATAATAAAAATTCCTTATTGTGCCATCGATCATTATTTTTTGCTTAAAATTTATTTTTATGTTTTTGTTTTCATTTGCATGCAAATCTTAAGTAATACACACTCTACATGCTATACACATAGTACATAGTTTATTAAGTTTGCTATTGTTGTGATATATTATCCTCTCGTACAAGTTTCTTGTTTCTTTTTTTCCTTCTTTAACTTAATAACCGGACACTACGAATAAATAGTTTTTTTTTTTAATGTTGTTGCTGTTGTTGAGTCTTTTGCTTTATCCCAAACAACGGAACGATTTTTTTCTTTAAATTCCAGCCAAAGTTTCATTATAAAGAGAGTCACAATCATATGGTGACATTTTTTTAGTACTTTTTTTTGGATCACTTTCATGATCTTTTTTCTATCTTTTGACGTAGTTAAATTGGAAAACGGAAATTTCCCACACGATTCTTTCGATATTTCATAGAGTCGTATGGACCAAGATCTATCTTTTTAAACATTTTTAACTCAACAGACAAACCGAACCGGAACTGTAAACTTTTCCAGAACCGTGGCCCGGGTCCCAACACAAATGCGATCGCATTTTTTTTACATTTAAAAAACAAATGAGCTCGGCCAAAAATTCCATCCGAACACCATCATATGTAGCACCTTCTGTGTGTTTTACTCGTAAATGACATAAGCGTCTGAAAACACCGGTCTTTTGATTAAGTATAAAAAAGAAAATATTTTTACTCGCAGCACCGCTCGGAAATCATTTCCCCGATGGTTAGCGAAGCGAGTAACCTTAATATTACGTATTGTTCGGACATTTGTTTGTATTTTGACTAGTGGAATTATGGTCGTTGGGTTTGACGCGGGCGACAAACTTGTTACTCGTCAAAATAAAATAAAAATTGTCCCAACAGGAACGTAATCCTACTATTTATCTACAGAGCTCTGTGACGTCTTATACGTTAGCAGCAATTATATTTTGATTATGCACTTTTGAGATACAAATCTTAAGAATTATTTCGTAGATGTGACTAAAATGATAGATCACAATGCACCAGCAAACAATTTAACGAAGAAGAAAAAATGGTCAAGCGCTGTTGTGTGCTGAAAATTGTTTTGTTTTCAATTGTAATTGTCCTTTTCTGCAAAATAAATTATTTTCTTTTGACCGTTCAGAAATCGTTCAATCGTTTTGGTTAGCTTTATTACATAGTTTATGCTCAGCTCTCGTCTTTTAATCTATCAACTAACTTCCTTGTTTTTCTTTATTTATTTATAAATATTGCCGGATCACTCAATACGTGTCCATTATTGTTGTACTAAATTTAATTTTGACACGAAAAAAACTGAAATGAATTGGAAATAAAAACAAAAAATTGAATTTCGGTTGCCCATATTTCTATACAAATAAATCTACAAATAACAATAAAATTTTCTCTCAGCTTTTTTCGCTATCTTTTCAATGAAAATGACTAGGTTAAATCAGATGGAGCATTTCCAATTAATCCGACCGGAAAGTTGCGCAC
The DNA here is from genome assembly GCF_014529535.1 of Bradysia coprophila. Classification (NCBI taxonomy): domain Eukaryota; kingdom Metazoa; phylum Arthropoda; class Insecta; order Diptera; family Sciaridae; genus Bradysia; species Bradysia coprophila. The sequence goes on along the minus strand of NW_023503313.1, from coordinate 2,574,650 downwards.
GTGCGTCTGCCATTGGGATGAAAGTTGGAAGAACTTAACGCCCGTCCATTCAGTGCCATCAATGTAAACTATGTGTGGATAGGGAACGTGCAGGTTATTCCACGTTATTCACTTGCATCGAATGCAATATTTCAGTCAGCAGTGAGAATCATAAGAACCGAAAACTTTCTAATACAATTAACAGCATTCAATCCACATGCGCCACATCGGGGTTACTTTATATCGGGGACTATATTTGGAAAATCATTTTCCCATATTTCTTGGAAAAATGTGTGAAAATTCGGGAAAATCTGGGAAATCGTTTTTCCAAAAATAGTCCCTGCTTTCTATACACGTTGTTCACATGTGGCAACGCATGAATAGATGGAATTGAATTACAGTTTCAGTTCTTCTAATTCCCTAACATCTAACAAAACAAAAATGTGTTTACCTCTTAACGGTACCGGGTGTGACTGCTTTGGTGAACATATCAATCGCGCAATGCCATCGATACATTGCTTCTCCAATTCTCGATCTTTTTCCTTTTTCTTGCCCAATCTCATGACTAAATGAAAATGGAAGACAGAGTTTAGCATTCAAATAAATCAAAATAAAAGTTTTTGAATGTGGGATCTCTATGTGTCCGTCCGTTAGAGAAAGTCCAACAAAATTTGTACTCACTTTTTTGCTTCTTCTCTTTAGTTGCATAGCTAACTATTAAACCATGCGAAGCGTCACTGGCTTGAGGATATAACGGAAGTCGGTACACCTTTATGGTAACAAACATACAAGTAAATTGAATTGTTCAGTAAGCGACTGAAATGAATAAACTTGAAACAAAAATCTAGTGCGAAGGTGAATGGAAAGATAAACACTGCCGGTAGGTACCAGAGAACGGAAATATTATCTCGACAACTTGAAAGACTTGATAGTACAGACCAGCATAACAACGAAACTTAATTTAAAAAGATTTAAGCACCAGCTGAATGAACATCGTAAATTGAAGACTGTTCATATTGCGTCCCACTCATAAGTGTCTCTTGTCGCCTGTGAAAATTCCATTCACTTCGCACTAGCTAAACAAACCCTAAATGAATAAAACGTAACATCGCGACTCACCTGTAAATTCCTAAACGTACTCTTAATACTGTTTTTACTCTGTTCGGAGCTTTTATTTTGACTTTTCTCTTTATCGCCCGGCTTTATAATCGGCCAATAATCAATTTGCAATTCCAACGGTTCCTGATTCGAAATCAATTGCGGTGTGGTTGGCATTGGTGGAGATATTCTGCCGCTAGGCGGACTGCTCGACAGTAAATTTCCGCTGGACTGTTGCTGTTGCTGCTGAACATTGGACAACGATTCGTCTAAGTCTAACGACAGTTGATGAGAATCTGAGCACCCAATTTTCACATCCTAAAAAACCACGGTGAAACAATAGTCACAGTCACGTCGTTTAACGATAGGTCAATCTCCACTTACACTGATGAACGGTACAAACACTTGACATGAATCTTCGTCCTTGTAGTTTACCATTGCCTCGGCTATCGGTATCTGAGTGCATGGACCAGCGGTGTGTAAGTAGATTTGTATACGATTTGTTACTTCTAAAATATCAGCTGGATCTAATGAAGCAGCTCGTTCACAGTGTTGTTGCCACGATTCGACGCCGAACAACTGTCCGTACGCTGAGTCAAGACCACACAAATATCGTGAAACTAAACTGGAACCTACAGCGATAACACAATGTTAATGTGCGCAGTTTTTAGGTTGAAACATTTTTGTTCTCTCGTACCAATAGGAACAATGTAGAAACGTAAATGATTCACCCAGTCCGGTGGCTTGACACCTAAGAGATCAACATAATGCCGAAGAACTGCACCTTCTAACCAATCACCGCCTAGAAGCAACACCTTTATGGTCGCTGGGGGTTTTGCGGTAGTGTTACAACTAGAAAAAAATTATCCGTCGATTAGGTTCGATTGGATCATTATAGTTGCGTGTCGTCTACTTACTACTTCTGAATTTTATTCATCAATGCTTGTAACACGGCTTTGACCTCAGCAGTATTATGAGGTTGGAATATCGGTCGAAATGCCGCAGCTAACAGCGGAGCCAATCGCTGAGATAACAGTCCTGAATGTGGTTCCGGTGGACCGACAATGGTTAGAACATCCGGCAAAACAGTCTCTTCAGTGGAAAACGTTCGTGTAACTTGATCGAGCAACGATTTTCGTGGTTCGACATTGGTCGGCGACAGACATGACTCTAATACTGATTTTGGTTCAGCGGACAAACTGAGCGATTGCTTCTTTTTACCCACATTGCTCGGAGTACTACTAGACGCACGAAATAACTTATTTCGTCGTTCAGTTAACGTTGGCGGATCTTTTTCGCGATTTTCGCGTGGTGGACTGCCAGTATTCTGTGGATCCGACTGTGCTTCGGGATCCGTATTACCCGTTCGATCCTCATTGCCGGAACTGTCATTTTTCCAATCACTCGCTTTGTCTGTGATACAAACGACAAAAAATAGTCAGTTGATTTTGGCCGAAATAAAATAAAAATTGTTTTGAGTTGAGTTGAGTTGAAAGAGGAAAGAAAAACTTTATGTGGAGAAGAGGGGTGAAAAATAATTTTTAGTTGTTTTACAGTGATTGTGCCTGGTTGTTCATTCGGGATGAAAACGTTAAGTTGTAGGGATACGAGATTCGGTGCGTTATACAGGTGTGGTTACTGAACATTAAATTAAAAGTCACGAGATCGTCATGCTTTGAAATGAAATCGAAAAAGTTAGTCAAAATGTAATTTAATTCACACCCAGGACAAATGATTAGATGCCATTCAATGTAGCTGTACGGATGCTAGACAACAAAGGGGAGGGCGTTAGAAATAAAAATAAGAAATGTGAATGGTTGGTTAGTCGACAGTGTTTGTAGCTTTTTTTTGTTAGTCGCTTTGAGCTTTCGCTCAATATATTCGCCGCTCTATTTTTCAGACCTCCATTGCGAACAAGCGATTTATTCTAAGACCTGAAAAGCTTCTGTCTCGGTTTTAATATCATACTAAACGGCTTGGAACCGATCAGTTTCGATTGAGTGTTTTTAATAAATCTCTGTGACGAGAGGGGGTGACATGAATTTCATAGCCGAAATCTATGTGCAGTGTTGTCGACAACATAGTTATGTCACAGGTTTACAACAATTAAATTAGAAAATTAATCGGAAAACTTTGTGTAACTTGTTTTGTTATCGCTTTGAATTTAACCACAAAGTTGTCTTTGTGCTGAGCTGTTGAAAGTTTTTGTTTAAAATATTCCTTTATTTTACCACAACAAGTATTTCTTGAGCGAGATGATTCGAGGTCACGTTATAGTTTCACTGGTTAAACTTTATCAAAAAAAAAAACTTTGAAATGGAAAACAATTTCCGTATTTAGAAGTTAAGGCAAAGTTCCGAAAAGTTAATAACAAAATCTCGTTGTATTTGATTTTGAAGTGTTCATTACTGATTTTACGTAAAGCTGTGGAGCCAATTTTGTATATTTAGAAATTTCAATTATTCATCAGGCAGATGTAGGAACTATACGGGAGTGGACTAAGGATGTCAAAGATCCTATTGACTTGAGAAATTCACAGTTGCTTTCACACGTAATTAATTTATTGGAGACTGAGTTCACATTTGTTAGAAAATAATGATTTGCGGGTCCCTTTAAAGTGATATCATTTGATAAACTCTAGATAACGCCGTCTTACAAAGACAAATTCGTGCTTAAACAAATGAAGTAAAAGATTTTAATTGAATCTTTTGAAAATATTCAGATCGAAAGAAGTAACAGACCAGTACTCGACGAAATTTTGAGTCCCTCATAAGGTCACGGTTTCATTTTAGAACCCTAGAACCACAGATCCTAGAAAATCCAATTTAGTGTCGTGAAGGTCTTTAAGACGAACAAATGATTTTTTTTTAAATATTTGAAGGTCCAATGCCTCTATTTGACACTAACTCCGTGCGATGTTTGACGACCAACACATACACTAGACTACCTTATTCCATTTTCTTCATTTTCTTTATTTATTTTTCTTAACGGAATTTTCCGAATGACAGACAATTTGTGATGATGTAAGTTTTTCTTCTTCTTTTGGAAGTGATATCTTCGAGTGATCCAGGTGACGGATGTGACGAATAAAGAAAAACTCTGTGAGATTCCTAACATGCTTTTCTTCTCCGTTAACTAAATATTGCTAATCTTATTCAGGCCCGAACTGGCACTGTGGGCATTAGAGCAATTTTTTTATGAATGAAGGTTTTTCTTAATTAATTTTCTTGACACAACAGCCGAAGGGCTTTTTCGAGCCAGTCCGGCCTTGATCTTGATTTTATTTCTGATGCTGTAATACCGTGATATTTTCAAAGAAAGTGAATTATTGTTAAAAACAATCGACAAACTTTAATTTCCTCTTCCGTGATACCTTCACAACGCATCAATATTTAATGTTGTAAATGGATTTGATTTCATTGTCACTGCTCAGTGGATTAACGAAGCTGTGACACTTTTAATGGATTTTTCTTTTAAATCACTGGCTAAATTTTCAATGTTAGGAAATTAGTGCACCCTTAAAAAGATATTGTTTGATTCAGGATGCTGAAGTGATGATTTGAGTGGCAAATTAAAAACGACTCGCTCATTATCACTGACCACACTTCAATATCCTTTCGTTGGTTTTATAGACAAATCTTTTTTTTACTATTTTTACGACACCGAATTATACAAAAAAAAATTGTTTACTTTAAAAGCGGACGACAAAAGCAGGCAACAAAAAAAGTATGGTTAGAAACAGAAAAAAGTGTGCTGTGTGTTCGATGTGAAACTTAACCCACCTGGTGTTGTTGACGTTGACTTTTTATCCACGAGAGAGTTTCGCTTTTCCAATATTTTTTTCTCTTTGACGCCTGCAAAAGTGAAACCAATAAAGCCATGCAATATTTAAAATAAAAACGATCACAGTTCATTGGTTTCCGGTATAATGTAGGTGCAATTCGGGTTTTTTTTTCGAAAATCACAACCGTCGTATAGCGAAGATTTTCGAAGCAAGTTTTCGTTTTCGTTTTTGAATCAATGCAAAAATACAAAATGTAAACCAAAAACAAAATTTTCAAAAGAAAATTCAAGAAAAAAACTTCTGAAACACATTGACTGAACAAAGGCTCCTGATATTTTCTAAAATACTTTCTGTTTAGAACGGTTACCGTTCCTGCAACGTATGTACGTACGTTTAAGCCACTTTTTTGTTTTGGAATACAATGTATAATAATACTCTAAGTGAACTGCTTAGTTAGGCTCCATTTGGTCATGCGAATTAAATTAAAAATAAACTGATGTCTCTGATGATATATAATTACGAGCTAAATATTTACGATTTGTTTAAAGCGCTAGGACTGCGTTTTGTCAAAACAAAACAACAAAAAAATGTAAATAAATCGTTGCCATAGCAATTTAACAAACCTATTAAATTGTCGTGCAACATATTTCTGGAATTTGTAAAAAATGGCCGTAGCGACGGTTTCGGCGTCGATCCAATAGACAAACTGTCCATGTCCGGTCCCGAATCATCACCTTCGCACGATAGCGATTCCAATTCTTGAAACAATGCGTCCAATTCACGTTCACCGGCACGTAATGCACCACCAGCACGGGCAACGCTACCCTCCAGCTCTTCGGGTACCTTGAATCGTTTCAACAGCGCTACGATTTTCTGTTTGAAATTTCTCTGCTGCAACGGAAAAGACCGATTTTTTAGTTTCTCGAAACAGTTCTCCGCAGATAGCAAGCCGAACTGTAAACCAACAACTTACTCTACTAATTTTGGCACGAGATCCTTTGTCTTTGAGATTTTCGAATTCGCTGTCACTGTCAACTGGATTTGTGCATAGAGCACCGTCATCTCCATCATTTTCCGAACGTTCGAGCTTACGATACTTTCGTAAGTCATGCTTTGCTGCGTACCCTCGTTTTGCGTCATAACCTGTCAGACCAGCGTCTGTTCCATCATCGTCCTGTTCACCCGATGAAAATTCATTCTCTTCGTCTTCGTCAGAGTATTCGTTGACACGATCTGGAAAATTCAACACCAAATCAATGGGTGAGTTAATCTGCGGCATAAAACTTTTGAAAATAACCCGAAGACATGGAACTGTTTTCCCCGTGCTTATTGTGTGGAGCATAAATTTGTTTTTTTTGTTGAAATGAACTCAACTCGACACGATTCAACAGTACACATAAGAACCACCATAGCAAACACCCATTCTGCCAGTATTATTGCTACAATGATTTCATTTGAAATTTTGTTTCGAAAACAGGAAAAAAAATTTCCACAATTTTGCAATTGAGTTACTTTTACCCTCGATTATGAAACTTATGTTTGACCGCTTGAAAAAAAAAACTTTTTGTCGACAAAATAACTTTCTGATTCGAAACATCATTTTAATGAATCGAATGCACATTATGAATTTGAAATTGTGCTAGAAATATAACACTCCAGTTAGTTTGGTAGGTTGTTTTCGTTTCCTGTGCCACCCGTTTGTGTTACTAAGATTTCCATTTAACTGACAAGTTTCTTATGGGACGTGGATTGCAACGACAAGAGAAGGAATGCAATTATTAAATTCAATTTAATTGATTTTCTTAGAAGATGTGTTTGCAATTTGTAAATAACCCCGGAAATATCAATTTATCATCTTACCGGTAATTTTTTACGGTAATATGCACATTGCGGATTCAATTGAGGAATAAGCTTTATCATGGATATGGATACTGTTCAAAGAGACATTGTATTGATTACACTTGATAAACGGTATCTATGCCTTTTAACTACGTAAATGACTCTCTTTGAACAATACGGATAATGAACGTTTACATCCAACAGCTACACCACAAAAATTTTATTTTTCACTGCATAACCAACCATAAACCATTCTACGGTCTCTTCTAAATGGTTAAGGAGCATCTGCGTCTGAAAAACGAGATTTTAGTCGGGAAGCCCGAAGCTTTTTTGGTTGCGCCATTCTTAAAAAAATGATCTTCACCAATAGTGGGAATAGTGCTGAAATATGATGTTATAGTTTCCATCATAATGATTCATTATTAGGCCGATGTTCAAATTACCGCCGTTAGTAATGGTCTACACAGAAAATGGAAGGTGTTCAATGAAACGAAGTTGGACGGGAGAGTGGGAAGACTATATCATAGACGTCTAGAAAACTATCTAGGACCCATTGTTATGTCAAAAAAACATCTCTTATCCGATGCAAATACCCCTTCACATCATGGAAGTGCAGAAAAGGACTAGGTTTGAAAACTGAGACGATTTTGGACAGTGGCTTTGGGGAATCGAATTTTTCTATTTAAGAACCAGTGTAACCACCCAAATTATTCAACTTGTCTGGCACAATATGCCCTTCCATTAAAAATTTATTTTTTAATTTTTAATTTAGATTTGCTATACGATTTTTGCCAGCCGAGATATGCACAAGGACTAACCACTATTTTTGGTTAATTCCAATTACCTAAAATAGGCCATGCTTGGGGCCCTGGTTTATAAGGAAATTCTATTTGAAAAAAAAAGTCTTCATTGTAATAGATTTTGTAAAATTCGCATACATTTCTAGTACATTTCGTCATAAAATACTGTCGGCGATCTAATTTTTTTGCGAACCAACTTCACTGCTATAACATTTCATGTCAATTTTACAAAAGTGAAATAAAGTGTAAAAAATGTAGAACTGAAAAAAATGTGGCGCCTCTACAGGCCCACCGAGGTTTCCCCATACTCGTTTATTCTAGCCGACGTTTTAAGTCGGCTTAAAATAGACAGTGTAAAGTATAAATAATTTATTTTTAATTGATGTAGATTATTATTCTGTAGAACAAAAGTGTAAACAGAATATCTGAAACATGTCTGCTTGATTTTATATCTCACTTTGAAAGCTGTAATTTGAATGAGACTAAAAGCATATCCCGGTCCATTCTAATTCAATCTAATCTACTAAGATTCTAATAAGGACGGATGGCAATAATATTTGTCAATAATTTCTATTAAAAAAATTAAATATTTTTTCAACGGGTTTCATGGCAAATCTTCTTTTTATTGAAATATGAAACTTTTTTCTCAAAATCGCACACAGTCTATTTGTATTTCATCAGCATTCGTACATGACAGTTAAAATTTTGACCGAAAAGCTGCCACCGACTGTCATTATCTTCTCGTTGCGCATAATATTTACTCATTTATTATGCTGTACTCTTCAAAAAAAAGTCAGTCATTTAAAATCCAGTCTCTAGAGTGAAAAAAAAACACGTTTCCACATAGAGTAGAGATGTGCGGGTCCGACCGGGTTTGGGTCCGGGTTTCAAAAATTAGTCGGACTCGGGCGGGCTCGGGTTTCAAAAACAAAATTGCAATACATGCCGAGCGTAAGCTTACTTTCAAGTGTTCGTTTGTTTTGTGATAAACAATAGGTAACCGAACGATTTCCACTTGTTAGGCGCGCAAATTTTAGGTTTTTTCGATCAGTAAAAAAAATACGGGCCGAGTCGGACTACAAAATTCTCGGGTCGGGTTGGGCTCGGGCTTTAAAAATTAGTCTGGGCCAAGCTGGGTCGGGGTTTGAAAATAGGTCGGCCCGCACATCTCTAACATAGAGGCGAAAAGCTTTGTGGTCGATCAAGTATTATTATGGCCAGTGAATTTTTTGTTGCTCAAAAGTTTTCCGTCATAATTATTTTGTTATTAAATGATTCTTCATCAAATTTAAATAATTTACCGAAGGATTTAGAAACGGTCTAAGTTTTGTTGAAAAAAAAAAAAATCATCCCCTTAACATCACTAATTCTGTTTTCCTTTTTCAAAAGAAAAGAATTTCATCGAGAAAAAAAATTCTTTTGAATACAGTTCAAGCTTCAACAATTTTTTGAGTTGAAGCTAAAGAATATTCATAAAATAAAAATCCTTATCAAGTCGTGCAATGTTAATACATTTCAGCAAAATATTACCGCCTACATTTTTAACGAATAGAAGAGAGATTTATTAAAAAAGAAAAGAAGAAAAAAGTGTACGGCTCTCTTTTCGGATATGAAATATGGAAATCCCAAATATTGTATAAAATGAAAATTAATTGACTTATAAATAGAAATTGGATACAGTGCCGTGCATAGTATATATGTACGAAATAACATTTCGTACATCTATATACACGGTGTTTGTATTCGTATATACACGTAAAACGTGCTTCAGAAATGAAATCACAGGTGAGACTCAATCAAATTTGTGGTAAACATATAATCGCGAAGCAAACTGGAAATTGGAATGAATATCAAAGAAAACGTAAATGATTTCACGTGAATGGGAAAATTGGAAGGCGTATTAAATAGAAATATCGTTCATGTCGATATTATTAAGGACCCAATTAGTCAGGTGGGTAGATTCTTTCATAACGTTGCTATTTAAATGCTCATATAAACAAATCGATTCAAGTAAAACATGCGAACGGTATTTTTGTTACTGCGTATTCGGAGGAAAAGGTAAACTTTGAACAAAACGAATTACCTCCATTCAGCAAAGTGATCACTTAACGGTTACAAATTTTTGTTTTCATAATAAAGATGGGAAGCAATCGAAATGACATAATCACCTGTTAACAGAACGCTGTTGTTATTTTTATTGTCCTGGTCGACTGGAATCGATGCAACACGTTCGGCCCGTAATGTGGCAATGGTCATGCCCTGACGTCCAGACTTTCCGCTTGCGGTTAATTCCACTGTCATATCCATAGATTTCTGCAGAACGGCATCCATTTTGATAACTCCCTCGGCTAACGTCTTATAGCCGAGTATTGTTCTCGTTTTATATTTCTTCTTTCGCTGTAGAATTATCAGCAATCTGGAGAGCGAAAAAGACAGTCGATTTTAATCATAACATTGGCTTCGAGGGGTTGTAGATAAGTGACGCACGCACTCACTATGCGGTACGTAATGTATGTATGACAACTGAACTGATATAAATTTGACCAGGATGTTATGGTACGATTGGGTAATCAATTCGTTCGAAATAAAGACTGAATAAAGAAATCTAATTGTAACTAGCATCAACCAACCTGTTTCCATCACGTTTTATAAAATGTGGATATTGAAGACTAAAGTGCAGATCTAATTCAGTCTCAAGTAATGGAGGACTATTTAGCATTCCACAACCGCCACTCACGATTCCACCACCCGTTCCAACGGCTGTACCAAATGAATTTGTCGTTTGCGTAGCACCAGCTGATAAAATTGATTGTGGCACCGGTATTTCATGTGATCGCAACGTACGTTTCGAGCTTTGCATTTTAACAGCCAATGATAATGATGATAAGTCCGATGGTAACGGCGTTAAAAGTGATAGACGGGTGATTGTAAGTGAACATAATCTGGAAAAATAGAGAGAGAGAAAAAACCGAATTTAATTTTGGAAAAATAAAATCGGATCAATTTACTCGGAAATAGAATCAGTTTCAGGGTATATCGTGAGACTAGAAATACAATTTTAGGATAAACTAAATGAATTCAAAATTAGTGATTGGTAAAATTGATTGTACTTTACGTACGTTTAAGCACAATGTATTTCGGGAAATTGATATTCTATGCAAGGTCTATTGCAACATTGACATAAAACATTGGACTGTCGTTCAAGTGAAACGAAAAAAAAAAATAGTTTCGACAAAATTGGAACATGTCCTAGTCCTAGACAACATTTATCGAACAACGAACATGGTAAATACTAAATTGGAAATAATTTAATTGTAGCAGATTCGATCAATACGTTGGATTCTTTGTGTTAGAGAGGAATACTACTGAACAATGCAACCTTTAATTTAGTTGAGCATTTCGTCGAATGTATTCAATTGTCAGAAGGTACGAACTCCTCCCGGATCCTGCAGAGTGCTGGGGATTTGTGAACCGTCACAAGTAATACATTCAACAGAGCTGTTTACAATTGTAAAATGGAAATTAAACTTGTGAAGAAATTTGCACTTTAAGTGTATTGAACTAAAAGCAATGGAAAATTATTTGTTTTTTTTTTGATGATTTCTTTGATCCAAATTCTTTTTTTTTTTTTAAGTAAAACCATTAAATCACTCAAAAATGTGTTACTTTAAAAGGAAAAATTAGTTTGTGAGTCATAACTTAGCCCACTTGGAGAAACCTGTGCAGATTGTGTAAATTGATGAAATCTGCACAGGTTTTTCCAAGTTTAAGTTTTGACTCACAAACCAATTTTTCCTTCAAAAGAAACACATTTTTGCGTGATTTAATGGCTTTACTTAAAAAAAAATATTTTGGTTCAGAGAAATCATCAAAAAACGAACATTTTCCTCCTAAATACAGGCTACAAATTTGCAAAGGATCCATTGCTGTTAAATGCAATAACAAGAACATATCGCATCGAAAGTCATCTACTTTTTCTCTTGAGAATGGATGCTCTCATAAGCATTCACTAATTTTTTCAATATTTAACGAAAGAGGTTGAACCGTAGCCAACGATATTGTGGAAAGCTAAACTTTTCAGTTAAATATTCCATTAATATTGTCCTCAGCTAAACTAAAAATAAATAAATCAGAGGAAAGCTCTAATAAGTGCAACATAATTATTGATCCCATGTTATAACAACACGGAAAGGACGAGACTAATGGAACACTATTAGAACGATAGGTTAGCATGTAATTGGAAGGCTACTGCTTGTTTTGTCATTTAAAATTATCTTTTTTCGAGTAACGTCGTCCAATGTGACAACACAAAACAAAATACTTTCTCTACTGAAAGGATAAAAAGGAATGGAAATGGCATGTCTGGTTCAGCCACAGGCATTTTCCCTGTTTATATTAAATTAGAAATTATTTTATATGGAAACTATACACCACACATATGTTTCACTTTATACATACGAGAACTTCGTGTTGTCAGAGTTCCTTGTTGAATTAAATGAGTAAACCACAGACCTATATTGTCGTTATTGTTCGAACTGTTGGTACACAAAAGGATTAGGCAAAAAATGGTCACTATAAAATTTACAAAATTATATTTTCCTCCACTTTTTAGCCTTCTTATCTCAAACAATGCTTAAACATTTATAAAAAACGAGATGAAAGCAGATTTTTTTTGTCGTTGTAATATTGTCCTTCATACTATGAACGTTGGGTTGGGTGTACTATTATATATTTATAGCCTAGTATATCATCCCTCTGAAATTTGATGTTATCAATATTTACTTGGAGACAACGTAATTGAAAAAGTGGTCGTCTCTTTTCATAGATTTTTTGTTGTTGTTTAATTTTTCGTAATCTTTTGCTCACAAGTAAGTAAATAAAACGAAAAAGTATCCAGCAGAAGGAAATTTGATCCACTTAACTTCAATTCCGTCAATACATCTTGTATTTTGTCTATTTGAGTGTTTCAGTGAGCACAAGTGGCTAATAATACTTATAAACTGCGTATTATTTACTCCTCTTATAAGAAGATGTTTCTTGTCTGTCATGAGCATGACTTTAGTAATTGGATTTACAAGTGTTCGGATATGTTGAACAAAAAGTTTATTTACGATCATCAAATTAGCTGACATGGATTCTTGTACGTAATAATATATTGCATTATATTAACATTATTAAGAGCAATAAATTCTGTGTGTGTACCGTATAACGTATGCTGCTTTCTATAAAATCTTTCATGATTTTTTCTTCTTCGTTATTATTAAGTTTTGGACGTCTTTAAGGTGTTCAACGTTCGTTGATTTTCTATAAGAATTTCTTTATTATCATAAAGAATTCACTTCGATATATATCCACATTGTCATTCATGCATGACTGTCGAATCTATGTGCAACTGATTCTAGTTGAGTATTCGTCGTTTATACAAGCAGTTCGAGTATTCTAGTGCAACTGCAATACATTCAGTCACCGTTCAGTTAACGTAAATATCTGGAAAAATATTTATCGTTCACACATGGGTCGGAAATTAAAGTCTTTCGTGGAATGTCACACTGCTTTAATCCGATTTTATGGCACTATAAAATCCGTCCATTTTCGCATAACAAATGTTGTCATGTTGAGGATAAATACATTTTACAATTATTTTTAGGTCGAGAACATTATTGTTACGATATGAGTTTAGTAAATTGCTGTGTAACATTAGTTTTGCAAACGAAATAAAATTTATGGAATGGAAACATTTATATTCGAAATAAATTCCAATCCACTTATGTTCTATCAGTATGAACAAAAAAAAACGAAGAAACAAGACAACAAACAAATAATCTTCCTTGGTTGTATCAAAAACATGTAGGCCAACGCGTCATTATCGCTTTTCTTAATTTAAAAAAATAAAGAAATATCAACGAATATTACCTATTGTCGTGTGGTGCCATCATTTCATGGTTCATGAAACCGTACAACAACTGAATGTGTAGCGGAAATACTTAATAATTTATAATAAATATTTGTCGCCATGATTACTTTATGAAAGGGTTTTATGAACAATGAATTTTTTACGGTGCTAGGAAATAATTCACTAAATTATTTCGAAGGCTTTTACACCAATATCTACTAAATATACCTCAATTTAAACTTTAAATGTCTTTTCTGTCATGACTCTGTCTTCGGTTTTGTTTGAGGCGATGTTTACACTTGTGAAATTGGAAGATTCTAAATGTAAAGAGGGGATCCCATAATGAGGGTCTGTGAAAATTTCTTAATTATAGTCTTAAAACAGTACGAACAGTTTTATGTCCCACCTAGTATTATAGTCCTACCTAGTAAATTCAGTTATATTAAGTTCACCACGTTTGTGTCTAGCTTCATAGATATTTTATCAACTCATCCACTCACACAAATTCTCGTCGGTGCTGTTAAATTCAGTAACTGGACAAAAACCAAGCTTCAATGAATCAATGGCCTGTTAGAGATGATTAATTTGACAGCTGTCAAATGTTTCGATAAATTCAGTAAATATTCGGTAAATTTACCAATAATAGAGCCTTGACAGCTGTTCAGTTTAACAACGCTGACTGGGAATTCGGCCGTTGCTAATAGATCTTTATACGGTATAAGCACTATGACTGTGTATGAGTGGACCAGATGGTTAAGTAGAACAGCTGAAATAAACTTAGATACAAATTCGGTTGACTTTAACTGTACTTCTACATCCACTGGTTTTTTGTTAGTTTTAGTTTTAGGATTCCAATTTTATGTATTTAACAGACTCAAAATGATTTTGAATTTGTCTAAATAGTTGAACACATCTATAAATCAGACGGTTCACGACATCTTTCGTGTTCGCTTTGACTCAGACAATAATAACATCGAGTATGGTTAAATATTTTAAAACTAATAATTTCGGTTAACTATCTATAAACGATTCTAATCATGATAAATAAATGAAGTCAAATTACTTAATTGATGTAATATAGCATCAATTACATATAAACGCTTTTTTGAAATAAAGTACATCGAATATGTTCAAGCCACATTATAACTGATAATTGTTCGTATATAGTGGAACTGAAAAAAAGGGTTGTGCCCCGACCGCGACCAATGTGTTATGGAAGAAACACTACACAAACAACGGACAATTATTACTTTTTAATGTACAATTTAACCCGAAAAAAACGACTATGACAAACTAAAACCCATCAACGTTTTAATAGTTCAACAGCCTTTTTAACCGTTATATAGTTATAACGATAACATGATTTATTGTCAACCATCAATCAATAAAATTTATTTCATTTTCATCATACTGTACTACAATCCATTGAACCGTAAAGGAAACAAAAAAAAGTATTAGTTTTAATGACTTTAATTTTATGTTAATGGAACTTTGTGTACTTTGAGACATTGATTCATTCTGTCATTTTTGTCTCACAAAATTATATTTCCGACTAGAAATAGTTTTTCTTCGATAAAACTTTGGCTATTTATTTACTTCGTTCGTTTTTTTTTTGTTGTTGTTTCCACAGTGTGTGACTTAGTTTCTAGATAGTAAATTATCAAATTGTCGACTGTTGATTCCGCTGTGCTGTATTTGCTTGCTTATTATAATACACACATATAGTTCACTTAATGGTGAATGAAAATCCAACATATTATAGCACAATCAGACGACATGTATTTTATATCTTTTTTTATGCTTTTTATCTAGCATGTTTCATGCCGTTTATCGTTAAATTTGTTAAGGCATCGGATTAAAGTTTGTATGCAAACGAGAATTTTGTTAAGCTTCTGGAATGAATTTTGCTTCTGTAGTTTTATTTCTGTACTTTAATTTGAATATAATGAGTACTAGGCTAATGCATGAACGTTGACAATACTGGGGTGTAGTGGATTTCTGATTCTCGTGGACAGTGTTGATTCTTTTTTAAATACTCGCTTTTTTTTGAAAATAAAAAAAAACCGCGAGCTTCGTGCAGTTGACTTACATTACGATTTATATCGCCTGAGCCCTGTTTGGTGGTTGGTCGGTAGTGGGTAATAAATACTCCTGAGACAGAGGACGACATTATGATGTATTGTGTATACTGTTGACCGCAAAAAGAAAAATAACTTGACCCGAGTGCGGTCCGTTAAAAATTCTCTATGGTCACGTTTTACCAACTTTGAACTTCTATATTACAGAATATTGAAACTAAGTCTCGCTAGTTGTATAGGTAGATACTTTAGTAATCTAAGGAATATATGCTTGTTAAAAAGTGTTCAAGGGTTGTTGACCTATTCGCTCCCAGGCTACTACACTCCACGACTTCACATCACCCAGATATGAAACACATTTCAATTCGCTTGCAATAATGACGATATGTAAATCATCAGAATTTTAAAACTATGTAGGCTTGAGGAGGAGAGGATCGAATAAGCTATAGAATATAGCTGCAGTTGGGAAAATTGCTCCTAATACTTTCTCATTGCAAGAAAGTTGAATGCAGACTTTCCAGCAAAACATTATGAATTAATGACGACTATGTGACGACTATAACACGAATACTCCTTTTTGTGGTAAAACTTTCAGCTCATTTCGATAATAAATTTTTAAATTTATTTTCTAAATATAGAACCCTGATTTGGTATTCTAGTCAATAATATGTTGTACGTACGTATACATATTATAATAACATCAAAGTAATGTTTTTTTCCTTTCTTTCTTTTATTACATTCCCAGGCCTAATTTCATGTTCATTTTCAACAAATGTCTAAAGTTTAATCGATGCTTCAAACATTAAATGGAAATATATTGGTAGGGTGGCACCTTACACGATAACCGCGTAATGTGCTCAATGTTCTTTATTTAAAATTACAAAAAAAATTCTCCAAGGTCTTGTTCCAGTGATGGCATTTAAATTTGTTTGAGAGAATTATGTGAAAAAAATATTTTATTTACCTTTTGTTTGTTTAATAAGATAAGATTATGTATAGAGACTTTAAGATAATAATCAAGTTATTAAGGTGGAATCAAAGATATTTGATATTCAATTGTGACATTTACACATTTTTCTTTTAGATTGTGCAGTTTAAAAAAAAAAGTCAGAAATGTTTCGGTTCTTTCTTGAGGATAGGATTGATGCACTTATGAATGTCAGTTCCTCGTAAAGCTGTTGTTTGAAACCTATGGCATGTTGTTACATTATTTGACAAATTTCATTTTTGAGTGCTAAATAAAGAACTGAAGAATGTCAACGAAAATTTGGTTTTTCAACGGGGGTTCGAAGTTTTGCCAAATTACCTCAATCGACATTCTATGCAAAAAATTGTTCGACGTTATGCCTCTAAAATGACCCGATTTTTATTATAACACACAACATTATATCGGTCACTATATAACGTTCAACAAAAATTCAGTGAGTTGCCAAGTGAACAAAATGAAAATTTCGGCAAATTTATTTTCAATAACATTCTCAAGCATTATTTAGATTGAAAAGCGGCTCTACGTTATAGCATTAAACTGCACACTGACCTATTATTACGAAATGATTGGTCTTACGTGCTTACATTTTCAAATTTCTAAAGTTTAACTTTATTAACAAAGTCAAAACTCAGCTTCTTTGTTTCCTCGCTTTTCATCATTATTTCAATTAGTCATTGTGACTTTGGATACGTCGCGTCGATGACAAATATACCAGCAGAAAGAAGAGACGAATTTTAAGAACTCAGATGGAGACCTAAAGTTTTTTTGTTCATTTTTGGGTTCTTCGTAGGTTGGTAATTTGTTCTCAGTAGCTAATTGTTCATTTATTTCATCCAAAAACAACATCTGACCCTAAACAGTGATTTTATCGCCCAAATAAATAGCTGGCAGTAGTAAAATTACCGTCAAGTCTTTACTCATGCATGTCTAAACAATAGCAATATTAACTCCGCAAATACCACCACGGCTGCACAAGCATATATTGATTTTCGAAACATTGAATACATTGATACGAGAATATATTTACATTATCAAGATCGTGATACGTTAAAAAGACAAATAGTCAGACGGTTCTTCCCTATTCTCCTTCCACTATTCATTCCCCTCTAATATAATGCAACAACTCCGGATGTCGAACTTTGAAGATCAATCGCACTGTTAAAATACAACACCTCTCGACTCCCCTATATTACGATACATTATGCGTAGCAATTTCGAGTTCTACTGTATCATTAATTCAACAGTATCAATTTCATGAATAAAAGTCACATGAAAATATTTTTATTTTTTACAGGCAGGTAGTGTAGTTATTAGTCATGAGCGTATATTTGATTTGCGAGTTCCCAAAGCGTAAAATGATTTGATGCACGCCATAGTGAAATCTTAAATATGTTACTAATTTAAATGATTTATACATTGACTCACCGCGCGCATATTATACGAGTACGAGTCACATTCGGTGTGAGTGAGTTTACGTCGAATTGAATGAATGAAAATGTTCTCGGAAACGTCGTTTTCGAAACGATAATTGAGTTTAAATCAACTCTTACAAATATGTGCGAAGACATTCTGCCAACTGTAGAGCAGATGTAGCTTTCGAACACATGGAAAGCAATATTTCGTATCGCTCCCTTCGTTTACTTAAACGAAAGCGCTTAACGGAAGGGTTGATTTATGCGATAGCTTACTGACTAAATTATTAGCCGTGGGCGTATTGATTGCGTAGGTTTAGATATAGGGTTGCACTTCAGGAAAGTGGCCTCTTATCCGTGTCATTCTTCAATATTCATGAAACTCAATTTGTATTATATCTTCAGATTATGGAGGAAAAAAAATCTGACTTCCTTTTTGTCTGGCATCGTCATTGTGTAATAAAAATGGATTTGAATTGGTTGGCTATTACAGTTTCACCAATGGCAATCATTTATTATGTACATATCTTACAAAATATTATTATGCGATGACTAGACGTACGTGTAGACATTAGACATGTTCAGCATCAGTTGAGAGAGAGGAAAAAAATATCAAAAGAATTCAAAAAAGTTGAATTTTTTATTATGCCAAGAAAAAAAAATGTAAATTTTAACGACGAAACGATTGTTATCTTTCATAAATTATGTATTTCGATTGTGATGGGTTAATTAAATGAATAATTCTCAATCGTGAACTTGAAAACGAAAAATTAGTAATAACGAACGAATGTTGACATACAGGCATAATGAAACCGCACACTTTCGGTTTTAAAGAGGCATGAGATTGACTCAAAACTAATTTGCTCACGTTAATATTCAACCTTTCGAACAAATCAAATTTATCGTAATATTCTCTCAAGCTCCATTTAGATTTCATTATAGAACTTAATGTGGGTAGCTTGAAATGAGCTCATTCCGTATCGGCGTGATTCAGTATCGAAGTGTTTGCTTTTGATGATGTAAATTCAGTTCGAGACAAATAAGAACCACGGGATGTTTAAGGATGTGTTCACGTAGATTTATAGTCAGTCTATTAAACGAAAGAAGAAATAACTTCGCGGAAACTGAAACAAAATGTTCCAAGGAAAACAAACGATGGTTTACGAATCAATGAGATTCTGTTCAACGTTCTTGTACGAGCCCATTGAATATTACACAGTCACCACTCATTCAAGTTCATAAATAATGTTCACGATCCGTAGACAAATTGAAACGTTTGCAGTGGAGATAATGTTTTTAATACTGAAAATTACTTTCTCTTTCCTTGGCATACATTACAATGTACAAAATAAAATATTATCATCTATTTTTAAAACAGTTATCATTATTTAATATGCCACTCGTTTAAATTTTATAGTTAGTTATGGTAACACATTAGCATTAATAGTTTGAACACACATATATACACACATCGGGTACGTACTGTATATATAATTCACTTCCATAAAAAATAGATAATTCAATCAAATAGAATTAGATTGTTGTCATCTATTCCACTTGACAATAAAAGTGAATGAATTTATGTTGGACGTTCAACAGTTGAACTGCAATTCTTTTAACATATATCTTAGGTGCGAGATGATGACCTATATTAAGTGATTGGATATTTACAATAGCCCAATTCTCGTCAGCTGATAAATGTAACTCGTCGATATACGTGACGTATAGTTAAATTTGACAGAAAAATTGAATTTGACAGGAGAATACGAGAAAGAAACCCATACGATGCTCCATCACCTTAGCAAAAATTTAAAACTTTGAGAGAAACCAACAAATACCAACAACTAAATGAATAATTGATCATTGTTGATCATTAGTTATTTCTTACAATCACTCCGAGACACACATTTAAACTTAATGCGTTGTTTATCTCGAAAAGTAGCTCCGAGCCTACAACAACTTTATCAGCAATCATCCGGATAAATTTAATTTTGAGAGTGTTTTATGTTGCAATGTCAAGTTTATCGATGGTTAAATTTATCAGCATTTACCAGCGCTGATGGAAATGCAGCTAATAAGTCTATATGACAATTTGGTGACCTAAATCGATACGAGTCATTGAATGAAACATTTCAAATTTTATTGTAATTTGATACTTAATGTTAACATTATACCAATACCCCGTGTATGTGGAGTTCCGGTTTTCATATAAATGACAAAAAAAAAATAAATAAATATTAACCGTTACTTCCACAATCTCAAGAAAGTCACATGGTTTTTCGTGCTTTGAAGTGAATTCTTTCAAGATATTTAATTGATCAAACGTCTTTATCAATTGCCCCGAATCAATTCAATTAAATTCGATATTTTTTTGTATTGACTATTTGCATCCGGGTGCGAGTAGCACTTTAGTACCATTGGCGGCTGGGGCTTCTATTTTCGTTAATTATTCTTTGTCAAATTAATTAGAATTGGTAATGAAAATAGCCGAGATAGCAAATCTACAGTTCTGTGAAGTTTTTTTTAGGAATTTTTCTTGTTTACGACAGAACGTGTGGGCGTGAGATAATGCGAGCAGGACTCAGTTTCTATGACATGTAAAAAAAATATTGGGATATGGAACCTACAAATCAGTGAGGTGTGAATACTGAAGTTATTACATTCTCTGCTCCAAAGAAATTTTCACCTTCTTAATTTCAAGTTAGATGTTAGCTGCAGAAGCAGGTATTTAAGTCTAGAGATGAAGGTATGCTAAGGAAAGATAATTCTTCGGTTACCCTGACACTCGGAGGCGAATATACTTTTAAAATGCAAGGAAACAAACAACAAAGCCAACACCAATCTGTTGCGGAATAAGCTCGGAGCATTGTTGCACTTACACAGCAAAATCTACATAAAATCGATAACGATTTTATGTCTGTAATAACAAAAACAAGTGATAAAAGGCATTCGACACTATTTTCAATAAACATGTGAAAGTGAACAAACAATTTTTCTTCTTCTTTCACGTTACACAACCACATGAAAAACGAACTACCATGTATATATTGCCATTTATCTACTTCTGTTGGCCTGATAAAAGGGAGAATCTATTTGAAATCGTTGTACGGTTCGAACTAAGGCATCGTGTAAATAGAACCACATATTTGTTCAATAAAACAGTTCTGTGACATGTTTAAATTTGTCTCAAAATATCTTTTACAATTGAAAAGTGGTAAATCTCGGTGCACGGTTGTCTAAAATGGATTGGAATGAGTTGGGAAATATTTTCCCGTTAAGAGACAATACAATAATCCGGAGGCAGTTTTCAAAAGAAGTTTTACAATCTTCTACAGATTATTAATTGACCAAAAATCAATGAAAAATTTCAAATTCAATTTTTCTAACTGCCAACAATTCCGATTAAATAAACTCGGGGGTAAGCCCATGAAAAATTGTGAATTGCCTTCGCAAAAATGTGTGGGGAAAATGTAAAAAAAAATTAGTCAGACCACTCCTCCACCTCTAAAGAGAGTAACCAAGTACTTTATGGAAGGCCCCATACGTATTTCCTTTATGCTTTCGTTCCTTAATACTGTTTTCGAACGAGAAAGAACGAATTACAGAACAATGCTTCTGGGTCGATTCATTCAAACTTTTAAAATGTTATCTCCATGTCTCGTCGTTCTGAAGATTTGTGTACGGTTGTATATACGTTCAGCGAACTTAGAAAATTATTTGTAATTTCAAAGACCCTAATACTTCACACCGAGGCATTTTAACAGCCAATAAAATAAAAATATTTGTATTTGATATCCACCAGTTAATGAATGCTCGAACTTCGGGCTCGAACAATATGTCACATTTTACAATTCATTAAAATAATTCCAAAAATTTCTTTCTTCTTTTCGTTCAACATTCTTTTCCACACAAGTTCCTTAAAGGTTAAGAAATTTATGGTTGAAATATTCTATGTTTCTGAAAATAGCTTCGCAATCTCGTCTGTAGATTGGATTTGGTTGAGTGTAAAATAAAATAAAATACAACAAAAAACGCACACATAATCTCCGTTGAACTGATTTCTGACATCTATTATGCTTTTGTCAACTTAATGCGAACAGAATCTTTCGACAAGAAAATTTATTTATTTTTTTCGCTGTTTTTTATCTGCTTTCATGGAAACCTACTTTATTTTCTGTATGAAAACAGAAATTCGGTTAAAGATTTATTGGCTAAACAGGTTATTATGGTAGCATTATCGGCTACGGTGTGAACATTGTCTCGGTAATAGGATTCTTGTAACAATGTTCGACAAAAATACTGCTAATTACTCACTACGTTCGAAAAGTTATATTTCCCACGAATAATTGAAAATAAATTTATTTGGGTCAGTGACACTGATGCAAAATCTTAAAAAAAGATGAAAATAAAGACAGCTTGACATTGAGTAAGAAAAGTTCGAGGTCCTTCATCCGGTAAAAATCAAGAACAATTAACTTAGAATTGTATCTCATTGTCTCACTATAATTATTACTGCTGCGTCGGGATAAAGGTGTGTCATAAGCAGCGACAAGTGAATTGTTAATTGCAGAATGGGGATGTGTGACATACCGAAATTAAAGACCGTCGACAACAGTAAAAAAAACACAACTTTCATTTTTCTTATAATTCACTAATATATGTTGCACTTTATGTAATTAATGATCCAAGTAAAACGAAGTGGTATTTATCAGGAAACAGGTCCAAGAAACGTAGTAAAGTTAATTAAACGAATGAAGTAGTAGATTAAACGAACAACACGCTTTCCGTTTGTCAAAAATTAAAAATAAGAAAAATGTTGTGCTGCCTCTGCGATTGATCATAATATTAAAATAGCTTTGGATCTCAGAGCATTTATTGTTGGTAAGTGGAATTTCGGATGAAAAATGATTCAAATGATTAGTAACAGAACACCGAATTAAATTCAGTTAAAGTACATGACGAGTGCAAAAGAAATTAATTTATTTAGTAAATTGGAAATGCTCCAATGGATACGACTCAAATAAAAACCTTGAACTTCTATTCATTATGGGTATCTGGGGTATTTCATTGAATTTATCTGAAAAAAAATGTTGTACAGAAAAAATGCAAAATGTTGAACGCTAACTGTTAAACAAATAAATTCCGTGCGGTAATTTTATTTCCTTGAAAAAGAAATAAATGTCTGTGAATTGGAGTAAAGATAAGAAAACAATTAAAATATTCCGAAACAAGTGAACACCTCTCAATTTATCACATAATCCCCAAACAGCTGTTTACTCTGTTTGCATATCAATAAATTATTGGTTTACATATCCATTTGTGTTTTCTTCTCTTTATTTTACGCGAAAGTGCTTCCATATGCCAGGCATTTAACAAAATATTAAATTTTATTTAGTGCAATTGTTTCGAAATCAAATATTTTCGCTTTTAGCATTCATTGAATGGTAATGCCTCTGAAAATAAATTCTGGCATTAAATAATTGCACAGTTTGCAACATTATTTGGCAGTGACAATGTTATTACTAAATAAATTGTCTTCGCGGGTTAAAGATTCAGCCGCAATTACAATAATAATAATTTTTTGTTAGCTTTCGCAGCCAATATTCAACGTTTAAATGAAATTATATTTTAATTTTAACCGTTTTTTAATTGCTTTTTCTCATTCAATTAAATTCATAAGAAACTATTTGACTAATTAGACCGATTGAATTGGGCGTCTGTTATTAAATGGATTCATTCTTTTCGACCGAATTAAGAAAAGCATTCACCTTATCTGTGGTTGAGTCCAATTATTATTATATTTGGAACAAAGGTTTTATGAGGTTGAAATGCATTGACAGCTCCGACAGATTTAACGAATTCTTTCAATGAAATGGAATGGAATGAGTAAAAATATCCAATCAAAAGATCAATACATCGAATTCCGATCCATTCACCGAAAAATTTCAATTTATATTGTTTCTTTAGCTTTTAAAACAAAATTGAATTGAATTAAATTTCATTTACTATTTCTGGCTTGCGAAACTCAACATCAACATCATTTATGTTGACACGACAACACACAATGTTTTTTTTTCTTCTTCTTTTCGGTTTGGCATAAAGGTTTTACTGCTGATATTTATATGACGCCCCCGGAAATTTAGATTAGTTTTTCTTCGCAGAGAAAATGTATTTTTCACGACACGAATCAAACGATTTGATATACTTAAGTTATATTTACTCGGTTCACATTTGTCATGCATTGTTGGTTTTCGTGTAATTTTCTTAAATGATACAAGGAAAATCCGATGACGTTAGAGCAGCGAATTTATATATACATACAGCGTCGTTTGTTGTTGGGCTATGAGTCGAAAAAGATTTACCGCCCATTGTTTCAATGGCGAAAACGTTTTCAATAAATCATTAATTCTGATTGCGATTAGAACATTTGTATAGACGAATCGAACTGAAAGTTAGTACTAATAAATTGTTCCTATTACTGTCGCTAGGTACTTAGTGCCAAGATAATTGTACAAAAAAAAATTAAAAAAATTAATCTATTCGAATAAGAAAGCAATCAAAAATTAACTCAATTTATACACAAATACGTCTCCGTATAAATAAAGACTTTCATAACATTCTCCAGTGGAGTGTTCCCGGGTCAACACATTTATAATCTAATCATTTTTTCGTAAAGAATCGCGCAAAGAATATTAAAGTTCATTTCGAAAACTGACAAAAACTCAAATTAATTATGTCGTCGTACGAATTAAAAGAAGGAAAAAAAAACTTCGTTTCGTTTAAATGAATGTAGCCGAAAGAATTTCTAATAGCGTGACAAAGCATATCATTTGAAAAAATCTTTTTAAGAAACATTCGAGAAGAGCTCAAACTGTTTTAACATTGGAATATTGTGTAGGGATTAACATTCGATTAAGTTAAAATGTTGGGTAATTTTAACTTGACTAAACACGCTATCAAAATAAAAATTCTAATTGGTTGTACACCTGTAGTATACATATAAAAAGTCGCAGTAAAAACTAAGCTGATTACGTATCATCGAGAGTTGTTGTTTTCCTAACTATACATTTCATTGAAATGTCTCTTGATGTGAGAAATCGAATGGTAAATAAAATAAAGTGTCAAAATAGATTAAATTGAAGAAATAGCGTAGCCCAGACAGCGACTCAGCGACCATTTGATTTATCAACAAACACAGAATATAATGATAGTGTGCAACGTGATATTTATTTACGTTTTTAGTATTCTCACAATCGTAAACTGAGCATTCTGTTGTTGTCTGTTGGAACATTGAAAACGAAACTACGAATGTTATGATACGAGTAAGAATAAAGAGAATGAACTTTCGCTCGACAAAGTCTGCGATGGTGAGTTGAAGCTCACAGTGGAAACTGTATTGGTGACATGGTGACAATGGGAAAGACATTACCTCAAATTTTTTAATTCAAAATTATTTCTGTGATGCCCGACATTGTTCGAAATTGTTCAGAGAAGGTCGATTTCATCGGAAAAATACGTTGTATGTCTAAAGTTTTAAGATACCGCCGAATCTTGCTTGTGCCATAAGAAACTTTTCAGAAACGGCTAACCATCTGTTATCAACATTATTCAAATTCAACGATCAAATCGGATTGACCTGATCCTATATATGGGAATGTTTGTTAAAACGACAGACATAATAGATTTTATATCAGACAATAAACTTTGATCAAAATAAGTCATAGATTTCATCGTTATATATGGCGATACGCTTCTGAAACGATGAGGCTCGACATTTAGTCTAACTTATTAACAACCGTATCATACAACCTATTGCGAACGATAGGCATAAAACGTTACTGTTCGCTCTTTAAGTAAACAGCTTAAACACCTTGAAATGATTAAGTCAATCAATTAATGAACCGCAATGCAACCGAATAAAACTGTCAACACGTGAACTCTGATCCGGAAAAGTCTGAAACGATTGTCTGCCACTTCAGAGATCGTACGAATTTGAACTTTAATCAAAACATCAATCTCGTTATTTCTCGGATAGACACTTTCAAGGTAAATACACAGAATGAAGCAAAAAAAAGAATGAAAACAAAACATTTTTAATATTCTATTTTAGTATGTTTACTGCTTAATTATCACAATAAATTTGAACATGCGTTTGTTCCATAAATTCAATTTCATTTCAGCAAATGTTAAAACGTTCTAAGTACAATGTAAATAAGAAAAACATTTTTTTTTTTTTGTATAATTGTGTATATAATACATAAAATTGTACATTTTATATGGAGCACACACTTTCGAGCGTTATTTTAAATGATCATTATATCTCATCACTCTCTAGATATGCATACAAAACGTATAAAAAGTGCGGACCATGATGTACGGACTAATTAGTTTTTGATAGAAGAGGTGTTTCACTTAAATCAAAATGATCAAAGACGGATGAAGACGTACGTATTGGAAAATATTATGCTCAATTGTAAATATAGTAAAAAAAAATGCCGAACATTTTTATGCATAAATTTAATTGCCGATCGCTTTGTTATGAACGAAACGAGAGACGAAGAAAAAGAGCACTCTTCACACACATTCAACACACTTAAATTTGATAGATCGCTGGGCATATCGAACATATGTATAAATTGTTTGAGTATAACACATTTCACTAATTGAAAAGTAAATAGAACTCATGAAATTGTTTGTAAAATATGTGGCGTTCATGGCGCAAACGGATTTTTTTTTTATTTTAGAGCCGAGAATTGTTTATTTTTATAATAAGTACAGAATTAAAGAATGTTCAATGTTATGTTAATGTTCGGTGTGTGTGCGGCTACTGTTATTTAAATTAATCTGAAGTGGATTTGTTCGGAAATCTGATCGATCACTTATCGAACAACATCATAAAAACAGCTATTTTATTAATGAAGACAACATAATTGATAAAAATTTATATTTGTTGTGCCGCTTTAGTCGTCGAGGCTTTGGCGTGTTGTGCGAATACAACAAAGTACTTAATCTGATTAGCAGACATGTTTTCAATAAAACCCCTTTTCCATTTGTCACAACGATAAAGACTAGACATATATGTACGATGTGAACGTATTCTGTTGTGTATTATTATACAGTTATATACCGATAAAAACCTATACGCGAACCTGTTAAAGTGGATAAAGGACAATTGAACCGTAGATAGTAAAGGAACATAAATTCTCGACGAAAATATTTCTTTTTCGTGTAACATTTATGTTTTTGTGGTTAAATAGTATGATGAAATATGTGTCTTGAATCCCTAATGGCTTTTCTATTGTAACTTATGAAAATAATAGTTTGGTGCGCTCTACTTATGTTAGAAATTTGGAAATATTTTAACGCCAACCGAAGGCAATTTTCCTACGATCGATATTAAATTCTCTGTCATATTTTCTTGGAAGAAAATAATTTGCAGCCAGAAATGTTTAGTAATCAGAAAACTTTGAGACATGGCAATTACGGCTATTTGGGGTTTTAGGACATTATTTGGGGAGACCAAACATATTTTTTAAATTCATAAGATCCCCTGAAACCTCAGTATCTACCGCAATCGAATAAACATGTGAACGAATTAGAACGAGACTTACTATTTAACCAGCACCATTTTGACAATTTTTGAAGACGATGCTTCAGTCAGGTTTTCCTCAACTACGGAAGTCAAGACAGGAGAAAAATTCCTTTAATGAAATAGGTAGTTAGACCGTTTTAACACTAACTGGACAAAAACACAAGCTAAAGGGAACCATATTCCAGAAACCTCTCATTCGCTAGCATTGAGAAAAGTTATGGTAGGCGCATACGTCCCACTCGTTGTAACTTCCAATTCTAGTGAAACACGATTATTCTATTGTTTTTACAAAAATAAGTAACGACACCAAAGAGAAAGTCCTTTGCAAAATGAATTACAACCAGAATGTTTCAGTACGTCGAAGGTGGAGGGTGGGCTTTCTTTTCACAAATATAGTCACGTTTTTATGAAATTCGATTCATCCAATATTTTGCGCATTTCTTGCTTTTATGAATAGAGTACAGGAACCTTTTATAAAATGGAATAAAGACAAAATGGATACTACAAACATTTTGCAAAATTGTGATACTACAAACAGGGAAAAACTGGAATTTCTGTTTGGTTGATGTTCATAATTATTGAGTTGTGAATTTATTCAGACGAAAACTAATAGAAAAATTCACAGCCTATGCACTTAGGTACAATGTAAAATTAGGTAGATGTCGTTTTTTCAGGCTGGCATTAACTATAGCTAAAATTCATAAATAACTCAGCTGGTGTAGAATAAAGCTGCAAAAAAAAACATTTGCACAATCCCGACAAGAAATCTATTTTCATTATCACTAGTTCATTATCGGTGAGCAATTTTAAAGCTGCTTCGTTTCAGCCTATATATTGCACGGAAAGCTGATACATAAATACAAACTCCTACATGAAAATGAACAAAAAAGGTAAATAAACTTTGCTGTTTAAGAATATATATCACCAAAGGTTTTCAATTTCTTCCGTTAATGTAAAATAATATCCATGCAAAATGATGGTGTACAGTTGCGCTACAAATATACACAGTACATGCATATATAGCTGCTATAGCTTCTATATGTCGAAAATATTTTTACTCCTTGAACGCTAAATGATTAACAACATATGAACATATTGATTTTCTATGCGGAAATTACATGAATTTAGTTTTTTACATGACTGTGAAGGCATGACTCCTCCCTTGGAGAATAAGTAGAGTAAGTTCATACTTATATAACAAGTAAAACAATCAAAGAAGCGAAGATAAACAAATTGAATTACAAAACAAAACGTATGACCCTGAGTGTTAGGGAACGAATAGAAATTGTGTAATAGCGTCACTTTTACTTGAAATCACATTTCACGTTTCGGAACGTTAATACTTATATCATTGCTGCATGTATGGTCATCTTGACAAGAAAATTGTCCGTCATTTAAATTTGTGTATGTAATGGATCACTAGTGACATTTCATACAGATTAGCATCATAATCCGAAGATGAATTGCTGATCCAATTTTACAAATAGATGAGCAGAAAAAATCAACAACAACAGCAAGGACGTTTCGAAACGATGAAAAATGATCTTTGTGTAAAGTTTTTTTTTCATTCACTTAATGAAGCAGTTTCATTGAAGTAAACGAGAGGATACCATTATTTGGGTGTATCAATTTTCGGATTGAAAGTTTCGTTTTATTTTTCTTCAGCATGAAAAATTAAGAAATCTAGTCCTTCATTTGATTATAAATTGCAAAACTGTATCTCAATCACAGTTTTTGCTAACTTTCACCTATAAATTAATTGAGGCTAACAATGCTAAGTTCGTCATGTCCAATAGTCACATAATTTTAGCCGCAAAATGTTACAATGAATAAGTGAACCTAAAGATGAACTTTAAGGAAATCAATCTGTCTAACACATGAAGTGTCTGGAAACATATCTATTTCTTGTACAGTTTCTGTATATCTCTTCAATTTCGACTGTTGTACGGGTGAATGTCTAGCGTTTGTGGTACCTACGAGCTGTACTTGAAATAATACGAAAGAAATCGACAATTATATTCTACTTTGTGCTACAAGTCAACGAATATTTGCGCAGACTTCGACACTGCGTGAGAAGTAATGCATGTGTACACAAATATACAATAATTTAGTTATAATGCAAAATAAACGAGATAACATGAAATATTCAATTTTCATTGCTAAGTTGACAAGTTCGATCATTAGGAGCAAAATAATGATCTGAAAAAAAAACACTTTTTGCATGGGGTCGAAACAGTTGATACTGACATTATGCTTACAACATCGTTTTCAAATAAAATTATTTCTGTCTGCACTCTCAAGGTGTGTATAAAATAAATTCTTTCGATTTGCGATTTGCTGTGGCAATTTTTTTTTTTACTTTATTCATTCCGAAATGTTTCGTTTTGCAGTCGGAAATATAAATTTTTTTCTTCTTTACACTGAAAGTTGATTTAAAAAAAAGAAGAGAAGAACGATGTAATGTCTGTAGATCATGTTATATCACGTACGAATGTATTGATGTTCAGTTAAAAGGAAGAGCTCAAAAGAAAAATTGTTTATTTGATTTTGTTCCACTGCAAACATTACGAAGGTAATAAGGCAGGAATCATTAAAGTTATGTGAGCTACGTATGAGTCATAGAACGGTTGACGAGACAAGGGGTGGCCTGAAAGACGAAGTAGAAATACAAAAATCAGAAGAATTTCGAAGTGAAGTTTTAACATTTTTGTTGCATACTGTGAAAAGATTTTATATGCACGCGAGTGGTTACACATTCGGTGAAAATATTACAATTTCTGTAAACATCGATTATATCTTGTATGTTCACAAATTCCACTTAAAAAAGTACATTGCAAACTGTCGTACCTTTAAAATTATTTACCGAAGCAAAAGTAATTCATGTAGTGCTTCATTTTGATATCCATTTTAAGGGCGTGTTTTATGAAACTGTAAGCTAGCTTCCGTTCACGTTCGTTAAATCACCCATAATAACTCGCACAAAATAACCCCCGTCGAATTATCATGAGCGCAAAATGTCGTAACTGGGATATAATTTTTCATGCTAGCGCTGCGTAGATCCTTATTTTGTCCACTATGAAGCGTTGTGAAAATGTCATTTTGATGTCATTTTGAGAGGCGCCATTTTAGGTGAAAAAATAATTATTTCTCCTCTAAAATGGCTGAATATCGAAACACGCTTTTTATTTGATTTTCTTCAAATGCGGATTTTCGCAAAACGATAGTTTGAAAAACATTGTGTTGACCTCGGTGAGAAATAGAAAATGCCACCTTGAGCTCTTGGTGAAATTACCTAACTGAGTTCACAAATAACTATTGTGAATTTTGCGCAGAATTATATTTGATGTCGATAGTGGCAAATCTGGATCCACTGGAAATACGATTGTTTCTATTACTACTACGGTTGCGTTAAAAGAAATGATTAATAAAGTCAAAGACGAGATGATTATGAAAGATTGTACACCAGAGTTTATTAAAGGAATCTATACTAGTGACGCAACGCAGAACGTTCAGTATTTACATAGTGTGTCTACCTATATGGCATATCGCATTACTTATATACTCACAATGGCGTCAAAACATACAGAACAATCATTTTTTAATTTATCGCATAATTAATCATTCGCAAAAAAAAACTGCATTCAAATGAGTTTCCTTATTTCAGAAAATTAGCCTTACACATTACTCATTCAATGAACGTTCTTACATTCGCACAGCGCAGTTATTTTCACTTGACATTCAATTACGTCGCTCTTTATTCCTAGCCCCTAGAGAAATATTTCAATTTGAAAATTTTATTGTATCCGAATGCGAAGAAAAATTATTACAACGCAAAATTGAATTTAAAGTGGCGCGGCACTACGTGAGGGTCCATTCAAATGGAAATGGCAGTAGAATTGAAGTCCATAATTTGAAAGAGTTTGTCTTACACACCCACTCTCCGAAACAATGTGCGCATTTTATTTGTTTGCTTTTTTTAATGATCTCTTCTGAGAACCATTAAAACAATCCAGCACTATTGCACATAAAAAAATAGTTCGCTTCCAACAATGTCATCATCATTACGAACTCATTTCAATTAAAAGAACTAATTTCAAATTTCAGAAATTATTTTTTTTTAATCTAAAATACAATTTGTTCCAACAAGAAATTAAATTGTTTCTTAATGAAATTTGTACACAATTCTGTTTGCAATCAAAATTGTTTTTCTCTGTTGAATTCAGAGATATTTTTCGTTGGATCCGTCAAGTTTCTCGGTAATGGTTTCCCTTAAAAGGCATTAAATCCCTACTTTAATAAATCATTTAGTTGACTCTAAGCAGGACCTAAAAGTGTTGAAATTAGTGAGATGTGATGAGAGCTATATGTTGCTTAAAATGGGTTTCGTTTTACCGCGGACGTTTTATTTAAATGTGTTCGGTACGTTCGTAAAGCAGTTCGTTAACCTTCACCAGTAATGTGAGTCTGTACGAATTCGCTTTCGAGAATTATTGTGGTCCATGATCATGTTCATGGTGCCCATATCCAAAAGTAAAATGTTTCGCTTTTGTGTTAGAGACATAAAATAATTGTTTAAAAAAGTAATTAAAACTTATAGCAGCACCCACCCACACGCATACTGGAAGATACATTAATATTTTCGAAATGATTAAAATATTCGGAGATAAGTGGTGCGCATTAAAACTATTTTTAGATTAAATATAAAATCTAAATCATAACTTTCAGTGACCATGTTTCAGATCATCTACCAAAAAAAAAATTGTTTTTTATGCGAATGATATTGGATATAATTCGATCATGTTTTAACGAAATACTTTCTTCGAACATATTACGTTTGATAATAGTCAGTGCAGATCTCTGTATTATTCACTTTACATCTCCGATTTGAACCAATCAATATTACTCCAATTTCATACTGTAATTGAATCATGTTCAATAAGCGAACCAAGTATTGATATTCATCTTCGCAATAGTCGTATGCTATCTCACTTAAATGTCAGAAAATCGGTCATTGATGCAACAACACATTGAACTAGACTTTGATTTTTCATAATAACAAGATAGCGAATAATATACATTTCAATAGACGTGTGTGATGATGATATTAGTGATTGAAGACCATTTACGAGTGAAAAATGTGCTGCTCTTTTGATAAAAGAATGTTTTTCGAGGGCATGATTTGCGGTGTTATGGTAAAACGCGCGCTGAAAACTCTCCAGCGGTATGGTGATTGTTTTGAAATAATTGTTTGATATGCGGAAAACGATGTATTGATCTGATACGCCAACACCATACGAGTGGTACACCACTTATAGCGGTGTATGGATCTACTAAACGAAAAATTTTCAATTTCTTTCAGTTCTCAATCGGATCAACATCATTTTTGCATCGGCTGTAGAACATCATTTATGGCATTTCTTCAATGGATTATTTTCTTTACAAACAAAAAGAAATGAAAAGTGACTTCGGCAAGTATTATTCATGGGCACTTATTGCGGAAAGTTTCTGACGAACAAATAACTAGATTTGCTGGGACGACGACATCAATTTTTCAATTAATACAATAAAGACTGACGAGTTCCTAATACACATTTTTTTTTTAGCCATTCACACTTTGTAATTGCATAGCATACGGCCAGATACAAGAACAGATTTTTCTTTTGATTGGCATATCAAATTAGAAAATTAAAACAATATTTACATTCTAAACTTAAGTGTTTGTTGTTCAGCCAGCGGTCGGAAAGATTGTATAAAATCGGACGGCAGAAAAAATGGAAAAACGTTTTGGGCTCGAACTATAATAAAATTTTAGGACTGGTCGTTCAATTGGGTCCGAACACTAATCTCTAGAATTTGACTGTAAATTGCATTGAAGTTAAATGGATCAAATTATATTGAATATTGGAGAACAATGTTGTGGTACAAGACTTAACCAATTTTCCAATACAATCAAGTGATAATGAAAATAAATTAATTTCCGAAATGGTATTTTAACATTGCTGTTTTTGAGAAAATTGTTGCGTGTCGAAATAACTTAAAAGTTGTACGGCTGTATGTGTATATAATAAGCCCATTCGTGCAGTTATATACCTGCTGTTATGATTCGGTAATAGGTTTCGAAATGTCTGGTTGATTGGAACAATGATCACAATTATGAGTTCTCTACTTTCAAAAGGTTATTTTGCTAGTTATCTGACAACAACAACAAGTAAAATAAGACGTCGTCTTTGCAATGGTAATGAATAATTTCATTGTTTAGCCTGCCTGATTGCGTCATACACACAAACGCGATTAAAATTTATTTTTATATCAAAAATGCTTTAATATTAATACTAATAATCCCGTAAAGTGCAGCGTATATTTTACGAAAAGAAAAAAAAAAAAATCTTCCGTCTGTTTAAAAAATTAAGTCGTGAAGAAAAGATAACGACCTACATTAATTCTACTTTTTTTATTAATAATACTTATAAATCAAACTTTTTTTACGTTTTTTGTAAGGAAATTTTCATGAAATTTCATAATAATTATTGCTTTGAGAAAAGTCACAACTTGTCAGAATCATGAAACGTGAATTAAAATATGCGCAAAGTATTTTCACTACGACGCTCTTTGCAATGTTCTATACAGTGCCGTAGCTAAGTCAGCTTTGTTGGGTGGCCCGCAGAGGAATTGCATAGAATAGAATTAGAATTCTAAGCAAGGGACTAGTCTTCAAAACGTATTTTCTTGAATCTTTCAAAATTTCTTGAAAACAACTTTTCCAAGTTTCGGGAAAATCGAGAGGATTCAAGAGCTACTGCAAACCCCTAGGAAGTTACCCCAATTAGTTTTTCCAGTAAACGATTTTTGCGATTGACATCTATGACAGGTCGTAATGTTGGTACAAAGCTTCGGTTGGTAGCAATTATGACTGTTTCGATATTAGAAAGCATTCTAGACTTGCATATATGAGTCATTTCTAAACATTAGTTTCTCTTAATGGAAATTGGAATTTGAATATAGGTCAAATGATGCATGCTAGTGAGAGTTTATCAAACTGTGATATTCTTCAAAAATCTAAAACATCGTTCGTATATGAGAAGAGGCGAAACAATCATTATTCTGTAGTAATTTTCAACATTGAGAAAATGTCAGTATGACTGACACCCCCATAGCCCCTTCACATTTATATGGCGCTGTACGTTCTTCTAATATTAGGAAGGACTTTAGCAACAAAATAAATTGTTGTTTTATATTTTGTGAAACAGTTTTTTTTTAACTACTTCATTTCACGTTATCTACTACGTCTCATTATTGTTTGCATTTTCTGCAGTTCATATACTTTCAGTGTACTACGATATTAAAACAAGAGCTGCAATGTTCTATTTAAATATGCTATATGTGAAAGCCACTTCTTTCTGTTAATTTATAAAATATCTCAGCCAAACGTGAATGTTGTTTATTATTAAAACATTTTCCGTGAAACATTCACTCAATTTATTTTAATTTGTAAGAAAAAAAAAATTCACAAAAGAAAAAGAATTTTAACGAAGATAAATATTTTCATAAAAAATTATTAAGAACAATCTTTGTTCAATGACAAAGAAGCCAAGCAAATTCGTACACACTTTGTATCGCATCCACATCTTACAAATCCAAAAAAAAAGACCATCTCAACAGAAACACCAGAATTTATTCATCGCATGAATTCAGATGAAAATAAGCCGCAAACCTCCATTGCATGCTAGAATCAATCAAACCATGCCTAGCACCATAGCACCAATCACCTGAACAATTTTGCTTCCATGGTAATATAACACAGTTATTTCAATAAATTATTCCTTTCGGATATATACTTTGTTTTCTCGTTCGTATTGAACTCTGCAACCGATAATAAACAAAAACAAATTTGAAATGCTCTACTTTTCTAGTTTGATGGTTCGGTTGTATACATTGCGACACAAAAGTTATATATTATTGCATTATACATGATACGAGGTTGGTCTACCTTGTTCGAAAATAATTTGGAACCTAAGTAACTGGAAATGGAAATTATTACGGGGAGGGAAAAAAATAAGGAAAAAGTTCTGCATTGTTGTGAATCGATTAACCATGACCCTCAAAATCCAACAAATGTATTTGATTGTGGCGCCAAAATTTACGTTCTGGCATTTTACCAATATTGCTCACTGTATTGCATGCGATTCCGTCTTGATACTTAGAGATAACACGTTGGTTACGTAAGAGCGTAGAAAAAAGAAGAAGATAGAGGCAGTGTGTCAACAATTATTATTCATCAGATAAATATGCGAATTCTAATTGGAAAGAAAACGAACATCAGATCATTTTAACTCAACTAGGGATATATCGTTGGAAAGTCCGGTTTTCGTGTGAAGTTTGTTGATCTGAGCCGTAGTCGTTTTTTTTTGGAAAATAGAAAAATGTTGAAATATTGTCAATCATTTCTGTCTTGAATCTTTTAACAGTTTTTTGTACTAAAAAATGTGAGGTAAATTGACGTTTTACTCACGGGGGCGAAGCTTCACCTCAAGCTTTTGAATAAAATATCGCAAGAAATGGGACAAATGATGCCAATGGATTATTTCCTTTTTTACCGCCTTCTGCTGTGCATCGGATCGGTCCACAAAAAGAACAATTTATATCATTTGTCCAATTGGCGATGTTGGGAGCTCTAAAACCAATATTTTATGTTTTGGCTAGTGGTGTAAAAAGCCATTTTCGACCCTTGGGAAAGCAAAAACATATAAAAACATTCTTGGCGCGATTATGGAGCTTTAGGTTCGACTAACATCTATATTATGCCGATAGACAAGGGTTAAAATAAATTTACATTTGTAGACCGTAAATCAGTTTTATTTTTGGCTACTGATTTATTCGGATCATGTCCAATAGTCTAAAATAAAAATGGATTCATCCATATGTTGGTAAAACTATATAACCCAATGACTATCTTTTATCGGAACTCATAATTTCATTTGTCTTTATACCGAACAAAAAAATTGTCTATCCAACGAAATTCCAACATTTAAATAAAATGTAGTGAAGACTTAAAATTACCGTATTTATTGCCATGCAGTA
The DNA here is from genome assembly GCF_014529535.1 of Bradysia coprophila. Classification (NCBI taxonomy): domain Eukaryota; kingdom Metazoa; phylum Arthropoda; class Insecta; order Diptera; family Sciaridae; genus Bradysia; species Bradysia coprophila. Next base: position 2,538,109 of record NW_023503313.1, on the reverse strand, counting down.
GACAGATTGATGAATTTGAACATCTTTTTTTCGTAGCATATTGTGGAATAGGGGTTGAAGCGAATATAAATAATTTAAATCGGTTTTTCTACGGTTGTAGTTCTGTACGCTATGGATTTTTGTATATTAGTTATTTATTGGATAGATTGAGTCGGGCCCATTTTGTTTGCGTTGTAATTGAAAGGAGTTTTTTTTGCTTGCATAATTTGTATACTAAATGATAACATTATGAGGTTGATTATAGGTGTGCCTCATTCACCATAGTACGGAGTAAGTTATTGTCGCATGACGAAAAACAAAAAAACAAAAAAAGCATTCCCCTAACAGACATAAAGTCGCCTTAGAATCTTTTATTTTTCGAATTGTTGTTATGAAAATAGTAACTAAGTTATTGTCTTACAGTGTAGCGGGGAAAATAAACAGTTTCGTACTTGTTGTTAATGCAATTATATCAATGTTATTGCCTACAGTAAAAATTAAAAGGAACGAAATAACGGAAAATGTAGCAACAGCAACTTTTATTTGCCATTTTATTTTATTTCATTTTACTGCCATCATGAATGGTCGGAAGATTTTTGTGCTTAGAAAATACTCAAACGTGCCACTGGTTTTCTTTTATAGTTTTGGCTTTACAGTGAGAGAGAGAGAGAGAGAGAAAGAAATATAATGTAAATTGACTAACAAACGTTAATGTAACACGCAACAAGTCTTAATAGCGTAGCATTAAGTTTTCTGGGGACAGAAATTTACGTAGTAACCGAAAGCATTAGAAGGATATTTCCTTTTTCGGAACATAAATGCTTGCGTCGAGAGCAGCGCTTGATTATTATTACATGTATAACGTAAAAATGAAATCTATATACGCAACACGCTTCATTAACGGCATAATAAAATGTAAATTGCCTTTTTTTCGCTCCACCCCGCTGGAATGATAAGGAGATAAAAATGGAACCTTTTCCAATATTTACAAGATTTACCGGAAAATTTACACACCAAATTACGGTCGTTTTGTAACGAGAGAAAAATCGATATCCATGCCCAAAATGAAACTAATTTGCGGTTGTAAATGGAATGAAAATTTTTCTGCTCGAAATTAGATCGAAATGTTGACGATAGTTGGAAAATATTGGCAGCAATTTTCTTGAACGATACAAATTGCTAAACTTTTATTCTACTGATTTGTGTTGATTGAAGGTATGGAGAAACCTAGTTTAAGTTTGCCAGCCATAGATTTAATCTACAGATCTCGGTCGGTTGTTTTAATACTGTTGGGACAGATATAAACTATAATTTCCGGATGGTTAGATGGAAAGTTCCACATCCAAACCAACAAACAATAAATTTCAGCAAATTCAAAATGATGTCGGTTTATAGCGAATGTGTGTACTACATATCCTAATTTGGTAATTGAGCTACCAATTCAAATCAATAACCGAAACCGAATGCCGGAATAAATCATCCAGGGCATAAAAGATTATTTAAATGAAAATTGTGAATGTTCAACTTGTTGGAATGATATGCTATCAATGGATTGTTTCTCTTTCCGCTAATTTCGATATATAAATTAATTTTTATATATATATAATGGAACAGCAGCTGTGTAGTTTCGAGAATTGTATACATGCTAATGGATAATGTTAGAAGTCGAAATTTATAATTTAACGGAAAATTTGTTGACTTTTTCAATTAACTATGTTTATTAATAACACCGCAAACGAATTCGTTTTCAAAATGTTGCTAATTTGTGCTTATTAATTTGAAACGATGAAGAAGAAAACAAAAATCAATCCGAGAAAGTTGCACACAAAAACTGTAATTACAAAGAACACAAAGAATATCTTTTTTTCTGTTTATCTTTTTCTTAAAGGAAAAAAAACGAGTTGAGAAGTTCATAAATAGACGGCATAGGTCGTTGAATTATTCAGAAGATACACCCTTCATTAAAAATTGAAATAGTCGTTTGGCTGTGTCGATTTATTAAAAATGTAACTTCGTAATACGGGAATCTATTGACACGCACAACAAAACTTACAATTTACTTTTCATTTTTAAATATAGATCAGAACAACACCGCCGCATCCCTTACCCATGTTAATAAACTACACACAATTATAACATCTATTATAGTACGCTCTGTATCCAAAAAACTTGTTTATCAAAATTATACTCAGAATTTGAAATTGGTTATTTTTGGTAAGGCAACAAGTTCGGTTTTTGGTATTCATTACGATTTCATTTACATTCTCGAATATATCTACTTATGATAAAATCTACAAATAAAATTACGACGCTTGTTTTTGTTTGGAAATTGTTTCTAGCGCTGGCTAATTAGATATGGACAATAATTTATTCGATGTTTTGTGTGTCTGTCGACCGCAGTCGTTTACTATTATTGTAATTGTACGCGGCACGTTCTTAGTCGATTTTTTTTTCGATCAACACGGTAAAGCGTCAGGGTAAATTAGTTTCTTTCACCAATGGTAGATGTAAGCATGACCCTAAAAACGACTGTACATCTTTTTACCGACAACGACGGCAGACCTAAGCGACGAGCCTAGTTCTATATTTCAAAATGTATGTTACGAAAAGCTTTTCTAAATGAGACGATTTTTCAGCCAGAAATAACAATTTGGTAAGAATTATTACACTTCTGAATTCTGACTCAATTTAACCCCAATGGCCCATAACACATTTGTTGGTAAGCTTTTCCATCGTTCGGAGGACTGAGTTTGAACCGTTGGCAAAGGACGGTTTGTTGGAAACGATGTAGCTTTTGACCAATTATGTTAGCATCCATTCAAAATTGTCAGAGCCGGACTGGCTACCAAAAGGTGCATCGGGCGAATTGGCTGAAAAAGGCTCAGAGGTGCCTAAATAAAATTTATTGTTCTGAGGAGATCCAAAAAGCAAAAGACGCATCGGGCATTGCCCAATCGCCCAGTATAGCCAGTGTGGGCCTGAAAATTGTTTAAGGCTTTCACAGGCGGAAGCTCTAAAGGCCGACATTTTCAAATCATCTAATCAGATAAAAGATTTTCTATCAAAGGCTCAGCAATACCTTAAACAATGGAAGTAACAGATTTGATGATCATATTATAATGGCGAGGCGATACTCTTTAATACATCGTATAAAATGACAGTAGCGGAAACCAGATCGGGTTGAATGTTCAGTTAAGAATTTTCTTTTATCTTCCTTATAAAATACTAGAGCAGAATGTGAGGTTACAGCGGCAGTTAAGAAACCACAAATGCGTTGGCATCTCTTAAAATCGCGGAAATAATGAAAGTGACGAACAACCTTATGTAAATTCGCCCGAAATGAGAACCGTTTCCACAAGATTATGATTCCAACAGCTTTGTCACGAAATAATGACACCTAACCGGTGTCACAACGTTTCGTTACGACATGAAATGTATTTAAATTCGTTATCTTATCATTTTCATTCAACGAAAACAAAATTGATCATCAATTGAACGCTGTGCTTTCTAATCAATTTTTATTTTTTTTCTTTGAAATTTCTCTATGCTTCGGATTCCATATGTGTAAGAAACTCATATACGGCGTTTCTTGGTATATAATTATCCGCGAAGATTATTTTAAGAAGTCATTTCGCGATTGCACACACTTGTCACATTTTATTTATAGTTTGACAGAAACAATAAATAATTTGCCGATTCATTTACAATCACACATTATGCAGTGGTAAGTCATCAAAGTGTAAGAGGTTAAATGTGATAATGTGGCTAAGTGGACTTTGACAATCAAAATTACGTTTAAATCTGAATGGCAGAATTTGCGGTTAGAAACTGTCTGTCTATTGATGTATCAAAGGCAAAAAATATAAATAAATCACGAAACGTTATGTCACGGTGGATTAATTTAATTGCGAATCGTTTGCCCAAAACATTCAGTTTTTTTGCATTTTCATTAAAACGATGAAATATTGAACTGTCCGAATGTTCTCTGAAAGAATTTAAAACTGTGCTCGTAATGCATACACTGATTCTGCAACAAGAGATAGTGATTGACAAATTGCTACACACAAAGGCCACTCAATCAATTAACAACAAAAGAGACACATCCATATTTTCACTAATGAACTTAAAGCTCGATAATTGTCATCATGTGTATACACATCGTCTATGGCAAACATTTTGACAAATAATAAATGCAGGACAAAAACAAAGTCAGCTGAATGTATCAAATCCATACGCATATGCACACATTTTAGGTCAAATCCATCTAAATTCTTATTGTCACAATATCGTTGAATGAGGTTCTATGCAAATTTGCCATTCGTATCGGCCGAAAATATATACATTCATGAAAGTTTTATAAATAAGAACACCATCAGAGTAAACTGGTCCAATATCATCATATACATGGATAGACTATGAAACGCAGATGCGAAATTTCGCACGCAACACCCAAAACAGGGTACATTTACACAATAACCAACAGCACATTATTAAAGATGTGATCAAGAGGAGACGAATCACTGAATTTGCAGAACATTTTTTTTTTCTTGTCCGCCTTCGATCAAACAAAACTCAAATTGATCAACACAGTTTTTGTTGTGTTCGACACACACAAATCCACACAATCGTTTCTTGCGTTTCTCGTTTCGAATTTTATAAATAGAGAAAGAACCTTAATAGCAACAAATTTAGTATACCTTGGTATGCAATTCGGCGGAGTTCTCTTTTCGACTTCCCATGCTGCAAACAGTTTCATCGGAACGGGTTTATTCATATTGGATACACGTTCGCGGGTGATTTTTTCTGTCATTTTTGACAGCTTAATAAATTTGCACCACCCTAAATATGTGGAGCTCACAAGCAAAACAAAAAAAAAATATTTTCTTTTGAAGCGACAAAAAACACCTTTTTTCACAATATTATTCGACTGGTCACATTAGTATTCACTCACACTTGATGGCAATCAAATGTTGCCGTCATCATTAGCGTTTTATGCACACAATTTAATACATTTTCTTTATTAATTTGGGTTTTTCATCCATTTAGTTTGGAGGAGTAGAACAAATAAAAAATTACTCTAACAAAGCTAAACACTACACTGAGTGACTTGAGTGACTGCACAAGTCAGATACATCAACTTCTTTTCAGAATGTCACTGAGATGCCGTTTTGAAATGTGCGCACAAGCACAAATTGTACTAGATAGACGAGAAAAAATGTAAGAAATGGTCTGACGCAGTTTACTATTAAGTTTTTGAAATTGAGCGGAAATTTCGTTGTTGTTTTATAATTTGACCGGGCGTTATTGTTAAGATGAATTTATTAGAATTTTTCAGAAGTGCAGAGGGGTTGGAAAATGTTTTGCGATTTCTTTGAGGCGCACCAGATGACATTTCCTGTATCGGCCGTTAATGCGGATGAGAGAGAATACATTTATCCATTTCTCCACTATTAAAGATCTCTCAAAAGAATTCGAGCAGAGAGCTACAGAGCAATCTATGCATTATGCATTGGTCTATAGGGTGAAGTTGACAAAAAGGGATTGTATATGCACAAGAGGTGTGACTAGTGAGTAAGGCTCGTAGTGAACAGTGTCATCTAGATTCTGAAACTGGTGTTCTATCATCAGATATCAAATGGCACTTCGTTCGGGCTACAACTCGCAAATACGTTAATAACAATTAAAACTACTGATATCTATCGAAAGAACTCATCACAATCTTTGGCCTGTCCAGGGTTCTATATATACTTTATTGTGTGTTCATTTTTCAACTTTTTCCTTTCTATTTTTTTTTCTTTGCAGTCTAAAGCAGGTATAGCACCAACAAAATTATAGAATTGTCAAATTTCCCCAATTTGTATTTATGGTAAACTTGAATAGAGGTGACCGTAGGTAACAATCAACAATATAATACGATTCTTTATAAACTGTTTTTCGGTGAACAGTAGAACAGTGAATATCATTTCAATTTCTAAGATGATTATGGTGAATTTTCTCTCAACAGGCTCAAACTGGTAACGGCGACCCGGATGAACGATCAAGTGGATCAGGTGGAAACTATAGTTCAACTGTAGCAAAAACTTCTGACGAAGTACCTAAACAGTAAGTTCTGGGTAATTATGGTCCTTAATATATGTAGTAAAATGCATGTAAGAAAAATTGAAGTACAAGATTTGAAATCAACCGATTAAAAATACTTTATATATTTCTCGCTTAAAAAACGCACTTTATCTGACCGCAAACCTCGATATAAAGAAGACTTTGCGATTCGCGTATAAACATCAAATACATAAGCCCCTTCGGGTCGGGCTGTAACACCCTACTTATCAAATACACAACTTGGAACCTCGGAAGTAATATACTATTGATCGATGGAAGCAATAGACCAAATAATAATACTGGTTATATGCTTGCCGTCTGTAACAGGTTAAAAACTTGGTTTTATACACAAATCCAGCACATTATTATAAACGACAGGATGAGCGAAGGTTATTATAGCTCGACCCGTCTTTTATGTAACGTATTGTTCCGACGGTTAAGAACATTATCCATACCATATAACTATATGTGACACTCTATATTGAAAGACGTCCGTTATAGTTGCATAAAGTGAAATTATTTGAAGGAAGTGTAGTGCTGCAGGTGACAAACTACTCTATTTGTAAACAATTAATCTCACTTCATCAACATAACGTACCTTTTATAGGGAAATATAGGGTGGTCGGAAAATACGTTTTTCGTACTGCTGCATGGTTAGTTGTATACGTATATGTTTCAGACGGTTCATTTAGGACATGAAATAGCAGGAGTCATACAACTTATGTAATTGGACAAACTAGGCCCCACCTTTTAGGCGGGTCAGGTCGATTGACTGACAATTTTTTCATTTTAATTTTTTTTCCGTTGGTAAACTTACGAAACATCACAAATAACTTAAATAAAAACCATCGCTTGAGTACAAATTATTTGGAAAAGTACTTTTTTTGTTCTCCATTTTCTGGTAAATTTGCGGCCAGATTTTTAATCCACAATAAATCATAAATAGACAAGAACTCGTGTGAATTACGGCCTTCGCTCCGCTCTGCCCGCAAACTTCCCACTCGTGTAAGTTGTCTATTATTCAGTTTCATAGTCTTATTGCTAACGCTAATCAAAAGTAAAAGATGCGAATGTGGAACGATTAGAGGACTCTTTCACTTTGGTACAATATAAAATAGTACGGTAGATGTTCTTCCCCTACACTTATGTACAAAAAGGACGCCCCCGGTACTTACTACATTCACAAAACCTTTAATCAATTTCCAACAATGGAAAATACTGTTTTTCCGGAATAACTTCCAGATCCTTAATCCCACATAGCCCATCTTCGAACTTAACCTCATGAATTCAATTCTGCGTCGTTTAAAAAATAAAATTAGTAATCGGTTGATAATTACTCAAGTTATCGTGTTTACAAGCAAAATATTGGGACAAACAATTCCGTTTTTCATAACATATCATACAACCTTTCATACAAAAATTTTAGTGTATTTTCCGGCATAAGACCCTGACTTACAGTCAAGGGAACTAGGACAAAATCAAGGGTTCAGTGTGTACAAATAAAAACACTGTGAAGCAATAATGGCATTCGTCGGAAATTTTACTTTTTATATTTCAAGCAGTTCTTTATAAACCTTCAACATGTAGAACTTTGTACATATCGCAAAATTCACAAGACTATTTTCGATCCCTAGTTATGTAATAGTTCTTTACGTGGACGTCAGATTTTAGGCAATTTCGCGAACGAAGTGAGGACGAAAAGCGCAAGTGCCTAAAATCAATCGTCCGCACAGAAACGTATACAACTTACGACCTAAATTACGATAAAAATTCATAAATTTATGTCCAAAGCATAAAAATTACTATTTCTCTACTATCGAATAATAAGTAGTCGCCAAAGGAGCTAACACCATGTTTGTTCAGTGGAGAGGATGGTTTCACTCAAATATAAATTTAGCAGGGTCTTGCACTGTGTCGGTATTTTTCAGCTTGATAGGCTTGATATGAGACGATAATAAGAATTTTCCCCTGAAGTATAAGTGTCCTCATGATTTCAACTAGCATTGATAGTATTATGGCCATGGATCTTGTTGACGTTTTCACCACTTATCAGCACAAATTTTCTGTAGGTCAATGTGTCGCTGTTGTAGTTTTCAGGATAAAACTTCAAGAAATGACCGTATTCCGCTATGAAAACAAGGATGTCACTTTTGTAGTTTACAGGTTAAGTAGTACGTCGACCCATGCCCTATTATATGATTTCGCGACAATCATGAAATGATGTCAGTATGAACACACCTCATTTTATTTTAATGTTTTGTGTCACCCTAGATTTTCTTTTCTGAAGTTTATGTTGTTATTCTGTTCATACAGACATCATTCACATTATTAGACAACAATATGTTACGGTTGCATATATAAAAAATGTTACCGATAGATAAGGTGCATTTCTTTAAATTAAAGCGTAACGTGTAACATGAATAGCACAAGGAATATAACGAAAATATTTATGCGTCCTAAACAGCATTTATTATGCAAATGGTAAAATAGGGTCAACTAGAGAGATTAACGTTTGGTATTTATCGAACAATTCCACTTAAATATAACGATTAAAAAAAAGCATATAATAAACTGGCTGACAATATGAAAACGTAAATAAAACATTTTTATCCCACAATATTTTATCGGTTAAATATAAAAAATGTGTGCTCATAATTTCAATGTTTTCATTTTATCATTAAAAAATAATAATTCTCTACTCGTTTCAAAAGTAAAACCTGGAAATGTTTAATACATTTGGCACCTCTCTTATAGATTCATTTATGAGCAATTTATTTTATGTTCTGCTAGTTAGGTACTCAAAAGTAAAGTTTTCAAAATAATATCGGATTATCGAAGTAAGAAAAAAATGTGATGGAAAACACTTGTGTTTACAAATTAATGAAATTGTTTTCGATTAAACCATATTTTTCTTTAAATTAATATTAATGTTAAGGGGACGTTCTAGCCGAACGTTTGAAAAATTGTACAGGTGGCAATTAAAAAGAGGTACTGTACGTTCATGTGATATTTTTATAGTAGACCATTGTCGTAGAAGTTGAGTACCATTTTTAATCGCAAATAGGAAACCTTGGTTAGTCTGTAGAGGAACCACAATTTTTGTTTCAAATACTTCATTCTTTGCGCTCCATTTTTAAGTATAACTTTACTCTGGTAAAATAAACATGTCATAGCTGAGGTGAAATTTGGTCAGGCTTTCATTCCAGCATCCTTTGGCCTCTTCTCCAACCAGACCTCCTTTCCGCGCCCAAACCGTTCTCTAACTATAAAACTAACTCGACAGTATCTTCTTTTCTCGATTTTTGTCTTCCTATCTATACCGATAAAAAGTGACGATAAAATTCGACCCGTTACTCATGTTATGGAATCGACCACCGTATACCAATTTCCAACCGTTTCAGATATCCGATATTGTTATACTATATACAAAATGTTTGAAAGAAAAAAAGGGCTGTCCTCTTAACATGCACTCGTTATTATTTTAATTTTGTCATCTACACGTCATATGGATATTTTGTGAGATGAACAGAGTAAGAAGTGGTGATGAATATTGTTAAAGTATAACGAAACAATATACCAGAACAAATAAAACAAAAAAAAAAATAAAACACGAGATATTCTATGTATTCCGAGATATAAAGGCATTTCATTCGGTGATATAGTAAAATACAATTTTCTTTTAAAGAAAAGACAGGTAGTCCATATAGTTAAATAATAAATTTTATTAGTCATTCATTTGACGATAAAAATCCTTGGTGTTAAGATCTGGTGCGATAAATACACACGTTATTGTAAATTGAGTGTGCTCTGTTGTCGGTGTTAATAAAATAAAGAAATTGTTCTGGGCCTGTGCTTGGATAAAAAAGAAACAACAAGTTATGATGTCGAGTCGTGGTCCATCGATTACGCATAATGACGAAGAAGAATCGAAAACAATCCTGGAAATTGGTTTGAGCAAGCAGCCAACGGACGGATTAAGTGGTGTGGTGAGCCATTATCCACACTATCCACAACCATTACCGATCCATAGGTCTCATTGGATCGATATACCACAACCGGAAATTGTACCACCGCCGTATAATTTATCGTTTAGCAGTAACAATCATGAACATAAAATCGTTCGAGTACCGAATGTGGTGTGGAAAGATCGAGTTGTGCAAAATGAAAAAGGTAGGAATTGCATAGATCTTAAGACTGAATACTAAAAAATGTAAAAACAAAAAACGTTCAGTGAATCGGAAGAGTGGTTGAAAACTTGAAAATCGTCGAGTGTTTTTTTTAAAGGTTACAAATACGGAAATAGTAAAGAAAAGAAAAACATTTACCACTTTCAAGTTCAATTGCGAAATTGTTAGATTTTCGATCAACATTAGACATTTTTTTTGAAACTTAATGTCCTCTAACGCAGTAAAATACATTCTAATGTTACGTGTGGTGGAATTATTATTCGCGCGTTTTTCTTCGCTGTCTAAAAGTATTTTGACAAATCACCATTAGCTATTTTAGCCATTTAAAAAACCTGACCAGTCTTTCAGTGAATTGAAAATTTTTTCAGCATTGTATCTCCGACTTACTGATAATTCTAAAAAAAACTCCGACCAGAACAGAAATTAAGTGAAGTTTCATCAAAAAGTTTCACTTACCTCCCGTGTATCAATCATGAACTAATCAATAACTTTTTGGAACTTATAGTTTTCCGTTCAAATAGAGCACCAATTGCAAAGATAGTCTTGTGACATCACCCATGAGGTTCACTATGAAACCATTTGGTTTACCCCATTCAACGAGTAGTAAAATGTAGTAAAAATTCAGGCAGACTTTGCAAACACGTCTAATTAACATCTGCACAAAACATATTGGGATGATTTTTTCAACATATTTTTGCATCTCTAAGTGTTTAGTAAAGACGCAACGATTGCCAAAGTAGCTCTCACGGACGTTGTTCGATTTTTGGTCCTCTTTATTTTGTAAACAATTCGGTTGCTAGAGAGCTGCTTCGCCATTGCTTGATTCTTTTTTTTTTAAATCGAACTCTTAGCCTTTCACAGACCGCAGTATAATTTAGTAAGGTCTACTATTTCGAATGATCTAACAATTTTCAAGAAAACATTACATTTTGTTAAGTAAGATTACAATAGTCAGAACTCGTCATTTATTTTTGCGTCGTTCTCGATAACACATCAATAGAGCTGTTCGTAATAAATTAATATTTTGTTGAAGCCGGTCATAATTCTATAAATAAAATAAAATTTAAGGAAAATTACGTTAAACCATTTGCGCAGTTAATTTAACAAATATTGAGTTTGTTAATAATCACCTAAATAGTGAAACAAGAGGACATTCAAATAGAACACAAATGGGTTAATATAGAATTTCTGCCGGTACTCACACTATTAACATATTTTCATAAGTGATGCAGACAAAAATTGAACAAAATTAGGGAAAAGAGACATACTAAGACATTCGAAAGATTTTTCTCGCCGATCAATCAAATACTCAATTTCAAATTCATTTATTCAAAACCATGAACACACGAGTCCTTATCGTGCTGACTTCACTGTTCTGATTTCTTTGAAAATTCAAATACTCCGTCGGAATCCCGACAAAAAGGTGCATCCGATAAAAACACGACGGAATTTCAACTACCTCTGTTTGTCGTGAGACCGACCGTATGACCATGTGCTGGAGGTGACGAAGAATGCGGCGAAAAGGTTGGGTTTTCTCCGGAGATGTAAGAGGTTTTTGTCCCCTGAAGAACTTGCCACTGTATATAAAGCCTTTATACGGCCTTTCCTTGAATTCGATTCCCAGTTTCGGATAGGAGCTCATCCGACAACGTTGAATCTTGTCGAAATACTTCAAAACATAGCCTTCTGACTGATCGGTAACACAAATTTAACGAGTGGGATTTACTCTGTCGAACACCGACGTATGTTAGGTGCCGATACTATGGTCTATCGACACTTCTATGGTGAGTGTTCATCGGACATATTGAGCATAGTTCCACCGCTACACAATTCGACTTTTATCACCCAAACGTCGTGTGTCTTCTAGATTCTGTCGCACGCTAAAGTATAGGGGTAGGGGAATCTTCGACTCAACTACGATTAGATTGTGGAATGGCCTTCCCGCATGTGTTTTACCTTCCCAGTAACAAAAACATTCTTATTTTCTAAACTCCACTCCTTTCCTTTAGGCTAGACTATTTTCAAATATGGAGCATCAAAGAGTTACCGATTTTCTTGTGCCTATACTGCTACCAAGTAGGTACAGTTTAAGAATGTTGCAGGAATGGTCATGTCAATCTGATCTATGTTATTATATTAGATAGTTTGCGCAAATGACGTATAATTTATAAGTCATCTTATAAGTTGGAAATAATAAGTAACCTTACAGGACTTCTTGTATGAAGATGTGCTTACAATTTCCAACTTATAAGTTGACTTATAAATATGGAAATTGCGCAAAGTGACTATTCAAAGGCACACAATTAAGACTTCATCTGTTATCGAGAGTGGCTACAAAAATTACAATGAACTCCACCTAATGCATCTATTTGTATAGTAGCAATATACAAACTTACAAATGAAGTACTTGACCTAGCATCGATCTGTTAAATATATTTGGATCAAAAATATTTTGATTCAAAGAAGTAACAGTAAATACATCGACTTAAGTAAATTTTATCAAATCTTCTTGTCTAAAAATACCATATTTGAGCGAGCATTTTCAAACTCTCAGATAGATTCTACACTTTTGGTGAAATGACTTTTATAAATGTTTTATTTTTCTGTTCTTTTTTAAAGTATTTCAGTATGACGTTTTGCCTTTTTCGATTTCAGCCTCATCGTGTTCGTCAATGACTCCTTTTATTGATTCAAATGGTAAGAAGGTCTGAAAATTTATTTTATTTGTTCTAGTCTTCTGTTTTTGTTGATCGTCTGTCGTGTAACCGTTTTATTTTCTGCTTCCAATTCCTATCTGAATGAAAAATGAGCAGGCCGTACCGTATGTATGTGTATACTCGCTGTTTGCATTGCCATGCTCTCTGCAAGTATATCTTTATAACAGTAGAAATGATTGCCCTACTTTCTCCTTGTGCATCCATAGGTGTTGGAATCATTTCACCTAATAATGTTATAATAAGTCAATTATATCCTCAGACAAACTGAGTGAAACTGATGAAGAGTAGCGACTGTAGAAAATCAGAATAGTAGACTGGATACACGCTTTGAGCAAGTCTTTTCGAGTGATATTTTTAGCCTTTTTTATTTCCCCGTGGTGTGATTGTAGACGTTAAGGTTAGTTTCTTAGTGGCTTTTTGTATTTTGTTGATTTTCTATTTCTATTTCTATTGAGAGTTCATCTCAGCAAGTGGGAGAAAATTTTTATGGAATCTATCCCCATCTCTGAAGAGAGGGTTTTAACGTTTAATATTCCTTTGACAAAAACAAATCAACAAATCAACAAATCAACAATGTCTGGTCGTTCCATTGATTCAATGCAAAAACGGGTAGTGATTTGTTGTCGATAGTGACGACCAGAATAGGTAATACAAATGAAGTAAAAGATTTAGTATCGAACGTTGAAAAGAAATTTTGAACAAATTTCATATTAGGTTCGACATCTTTCTTCTTGGCTCCAGGTTAAGGAAAAAGATTTTCAGCAAACTGTCTTCCACTATTTCCCATTAAATATGACTTCCGCCTGCATTATTCCCAATCTAATTGCTTCTCAAATTTATTTCGCTTCCAGCAGATTATAAAAAGTCGGCGTGTGATCGTGAACGCACTAGAATGAGAGATATGAACAAGGCATTCGATCAACTGCGTTCGAAACTTCCGATTTCAAAGCCATCTGGCAAAAAATATTCGAAAATTGAGTGTTTAAGGTGAGTCATAAATATTTCTTCACTTGTATCGGTTGAGCATTGAAGTGAGATTTATTTTTCGATTTTAGGATAGCAATAGGTTACATAAAGCATCTTCAAGCGTCTTTGGAGTATCCAGCCCCACCACAACACTACTACGAAATGTCCGATCACTATCACGATTCAGCCAGTCCACAAGTGTGGACAGCTAGTGCAGCCGGAACATCAATAACTCCAACGAATATCTACTATTTGCCTTAAAATACTTAAATTTCGCCAAATTGAAACTACACAAAATGTTTGCTGAATAATTTTCATTCGCAGCGGATGAAGCAGTGTGTACAGAAAGTAAATAATAAATACCAAAGTTCTAGAAATTGAGTTTTCTTATCGCCATAAATTGATCCAAAATTTCATCCGTAACAAGTTTACGCTTCTCTTGATGTTCGGCTACAATCGGTTGTAGGGTTTCGATGGCCAATTTTTTAATCTCACCACTAAGCATTTCACCTTTGCTGTACGATAACCGCACGTTCTCCAATTGGTCGTCGTCGGGCAAAAAGAATCGAAGCAATTGATATGATACGTCAATGTCGGTGTTGGCGCCTAATCGTCGCTGATCCTCTAGAGTGACTTGGCCGCCAGAAAATGCATGTTTGTTGATCTGAAATTTGATTGAAATTAACAAGTGCAAATGATCGTGCTATATTACACAGTAATAGGATTGATTAGAGGCTCATAAACAAACAAAATGATCGACTATCAATTACATGTCATAGAATCAAAGTTATCGAGCTCTCGCTATCTATTGTATTGAGTCTATTTTCTTACAAAAGTATTTACCCACATCGAACAATAATCGACACGTGAATGATTAAAATGTCAACGAGGTAACGTCGCCTGATAAAAATATACTTTGCAGGTAATGCGACATTCATTGTTACGGTAAGATATCGGAAAGTATGTAAATCTCAGTGGACGATTTTGTGAAGCCTTTTGAAGTAGTTGCAAAAGTTGTCGCAAAAAACATTTTCCTTTTACGAATTTTGCAACTTCTTTTGCAACTACTTCAGGCGGGTATTTTGTGATCTTTACGATATGGGAAACGGTTGAAATCAAAAAACAATTCACATACCCAAAAAGTACTCATATTCTTGGTGGTGAGTATTCATGCCATAAGTGCGCCTTCTATTTCAAAACATACTTATTTTGTGCAACTGTCAGTTGTAAATATTTAAATTTTTGGCGCAATAAAGACGTAAACTCAAAAAGTGGCGACAACCGCACGATTATTTTTTAAATATATTGCCCTGACGAAGCGATTCCATAACGCGAAATGTGAAAACGCACGATTTCCCCCCCGAAGAAATGAAGGTCGAGCTCAAGCTTCTCTTATCGGTTTCGAAGTTGATTTGTATTCGTCTCGATCTGTTTAACTTCCATTAATCTAAGTAGTTTTAGCTCATCTCTATGTTCAGTTTGTGTTAGAATTTTCAGTTCTGGTCGAGACAAATCAATCTTTAAGCCGATAATCGGATTTTAGCAATGGATCTGAGAAATTGAATCGTTGCAAATAATTTTGTTCAAGGTTCAAATTAACTAAGTCAAATTTTCTAGTAATTTGATTGGAGTTAAAAATGTGTTAGATTGAAACATAAAATTGACGTCCCCCTTAAACGTTGTGATGAATAATAAATGCTGATGGCACTCCCAGGCATATTCAGTCGATAATTTGTAGGTCTTTTATGTAGGTCAATTATCACAAGACTTATTTGTTAAATAATTATCTAGCCCCCAAACCTTCGTGAGTTAAGTCAAATTATTAATTATCGCAAGACGTTTTTCTGTAATTTGTAGAATTCAAATTTAGATCGGCCAGATTGAGAAGTCAACTGTTGAATGTTGGTTTCGGAAAGATTTCATTGACTTCGTTACTCCACCTGCGTACCAAACAAACTAACGAAAAAATTAATTAAAAACAACTAGTTGTTATCAGGCACATGAATCAGTCTATTTTGCATATGGCTTGTGTTTCTCGTAACAACTGATTGTTGAACGATATTTTCTATTTGTTACCACCGAATTGTGGAATTAGAATGCCATTCAATGCGTTGGAAATATTTTTAAACTCATTTGCTCAATAAAAATAAGGTGTGGTATGGTATGGTAACGTAGACGCCAGCAACAAGTCAACAATTCTGTTACAAATTATTTAATTAAATAAGTTGACTTAAGCTTTTTATCGATCGACTTGACGTGATGGTGACAAATCCACCATATCATAACGATTTACGATATCTGTAATCTAATTCCGAAAATACAACCGGTCGGGGTTGGTATAAAGGATTTTATCCAAATTTATTTTCAGTACAGTCTCGTTCCACAGACAACAACGATAACGATAATTTTTGTCGCGAAGAAATTCTAATCACGTCGCATTGAAACTTTATATCATGTCAAGGTTACAATTTCTGTTCGCTACGTGTCTAGTGTTAACATTCGTCTTGTTCGGTGTACATGGACAAGGCCTTGGGTATGGATCATATTGCAGCCTGGCCGACAACTGTCGCTCTCAATTTACATGTATCGATGGACGCTGCGAATGTCGACATCCTAGACACCAACAATACGAATCCTCAATTGATCGATGTGTAAGTGGCCTGTTGGCTCCTTGCACTGAAATCATTGATGAAGAAACTGTGCAAATTCCATGCATTGCCAACGCTGAATGCAGAAACGAAACTGGGTTTCCAGAATGTATGTGCAGGAATGGCACGCGTCAATCTGGCAGAAGCTGTGCAGCTGAATTTGGCCAACCATGCACATTCAACCGAGATTGCTTTAGCCCAACTTCATTCAGCAGTAATCCAATGATTTGCAAGAATCAAAGATGCGACTGCAGAGACTTAGAAGTCTTTGATGAAGCTAACGGCAGATGTGTAGGGCTGGTGGGAGAGATTTGTGGAACTGGATATGTTTGTGTGGAAGGTGCCACTTGTGAAAGATTCGATAGTTTTGATGGAATATGTCGGTGTACAGGGGCATTTTTACCAACACCTGATAGAAGATGTGGTTTGTCACAATGCCGTGGTTTGTAATTATAGTCCAGTTGTGGCTGCTGCTGTTTTGACACAGTCAGTTGATCAAATTAAATGTCGTCCTAATGCAATTGTTGGTGTTTTGTGAATGTAATGAAGGAAGACTATTCCGTTGCGAATGCTTAATCGACTTTACAGTCCATAAAAGCTTTTGGAGGCTAGATCATTAACATATAATTTTCTCTGCTTATGGCTCTCTCTACTCTACAACGTAGACTCTACATTGAGCGACGAACTGCGTGTCATTCATGATACAACTGGTAGAAGTTGAATACCGGTTCTTCCAACAATGCTTTTGTGAAAGCTCTACACCAAACTTAATCTGAACCGATTCAACCAGGTACGGTCTCTTTACAAATCTAACAATCTGTCCAAATCTCTCTGTGGTAAGCAGACGTGTTAGCCATTATGCCATTGAGTACATATTGGGAGATATACACGAAATATGAATGTGTCCAGACCCAATTTTTCCACCGATCGATCAATTTTAAGTTGTCACTTTTGATAGAAGGGCAGCTAATTCTGTAGTTACATGAGTCAATATCAACGCTTTACCAACTGATACGCTAGTGCAAGGGACCCGATCTTTTACAGGTGTCCGTGAATTTGGTTCAATAAAATTAACAAATATGAACCGTAAAGCGGAACGTTGTGATAAAGCAATGAACGAGGTGTGATAACATCTACGAAAACTGAAATTTTTACACGGAAACATTCAGCTAAGTATGACACAATTTTTACTGATTGCATATCTTCTTCCGCATCGGGTATACATTATGAATGTGCAAGAATGTTAGTTGCGTTGATTCTTTGATTAAATTAATAGTCAAGACGTGTTGAGACATCGATTGAGACTGACAATTTTCAACGTATAAGTAAATTCCCTCGAGCTATCACTTCATCAGTCTTCACACACACAAGCACTGGAAGATTTCTCACCTTGTTTTTGATTTCCTTCGAAGTATCCGTCAAAAAGATTGCCGAATTCGTGTCACTAGCAGACATTTTAGTTTTAGCCCCTTGCAGTGCTGGGAAGAATTTCGAATGGATTAAGGCAGGCTTCGGTAACTTAAGTCTCGGCGCAACGTCCCTGGTCATCCGGAAGTAAGGATCTTGATCGATAGCACATGGAATCAAACATCGAACCTGCACATCGTAACCCATGTGAATACAACAGTCAATTCAATGGAAATGAAACCGTCTTACTGTTTTGTCACCGAATATGAATGGAAACGTCGACGAAAATGCTGGCGCTGCTTGAACAGGTGGGAATCCAATTTTACCGATAGGATCCGCATCACCAAAACCGAATATTCCGCGAACTTGATTGAATGTGACCCGTTTCGCAATTCTGATGACATTCTGGTACATTGCCGGACATTTTCTGGAAATAATTTCGGTCATTTTGAACGGAAACGACACAGCGATTGTAGTTCGAACGTAACGAACCCCATAAAGTCCAGATCCGAAAAAATGAATGTCTTGTTCACATCGAAACCCATTGCAATAATGTCCTTGGCATTGTCTCGGGCCAATTTCATTGCTTGTTCAACTGTTAAATCCTTCCACAATGTCTTCTCGTCATCGGTCAACTGGATCACCAACGGTACATTGAAGGCTTCCTGCAGCCATCTGATAAAAGGTAAATTACTCAACGTCTAAATATGACACGATGAAATTGGCTGATGTAACATACGAACATCTCCCCGAAATCGTTGAGTCCAATGAACTTACTTTGTTACTATGAATGGTACCAAATGTCCTAAATGTAATGATCCGGACGACGGACCACGTCCCGTATACAAATAGAACTTTTTCCCTTGCTCGACCATATCCAAAACAATATTCAATTCTCGATGTGAGAAGAATATACCACGACGAATGAGATGATGTACGGGCTGACCGGCTAATTTCTCCAAACGGGCTACCAATTCGGAATCGACTTTTGAACATCCGAAACGTTCTGGATGAAAACATTTACGTTTGATCAGTCAAAATTCCAAAAAAATCGAGGAGAAATTTCTCATTTCAAACCTATGAGTTTATCATAATCAACGCCGGCGTCCGAGGTACTAGCTACATTCCATGGATCGACAACATCATCGTCCAATTTTAATTCTTCCACTTTATCGGTTACACTAGGACTTTCACTCATTTCGCTTATTTTTAATAAATAATTAATTGATAAAATAAGTTAAATTGTTGACAGTGTTGACTCATAAAACGTGTCAATTAAAAATACTGTGTTTTTGCGATTATTTGTGTGTATGTATCGTGTGTATCAATCTAATGACATCGTGTGAAGATTGACATTCAAAAGATATTTTAGCGTAGAGTTAGTGGCTGCCGTTGATATTCTCATAGACGTGAAGTTAGTATCAGTCAATCTGTTTACTAATGATTCACAATTAAAATAATGTTTTCATCGCTTCAAAACCACAACAGAAATGGTTCACACGAATACGTAAAAGTAACGTCTGAGTAAAACAAACCCTTAATTGAAATACATTCTCCCAAATCCGCATTGTCGCACTTATTTCATTAAAGCGAATAAAGCGAATCGAGTTTTTTTTATGAAGTGTGATCCGCTCTCAGTAAAAACTGACAGAACTACCAACATTAAAAATCAGACAGTCAGTTATACAGTTCAGTGAGTTGAATTTTGACAGATCAAACGCACGCTATTTCCTTTGAATTGTCAATTTCTTGTCATTTCTTGTTTTTACTTGCACTGTATCGCATTGTCGCTGTAAACACGAGGAATTTTACTTTTTTCTAACAATTTAAAATGTCGATACGCGAGAAACTGTTGATGCAGAAGATCAAAAAGCGCGAACGCATAAAGAAGCAATTGACACAGAAAAAGAACCAATCGTTCGAGATAACACCGGAAACACCGCCAAAAGGTAATGGATTGTAGTGTGTCTGTTTTTCATTCGAAACGTTTCTCTAATCAATTGATGTGGTGTGTACAGGGAAACAGTCAAATGGTTTTGCCCAGAAGAATGGAAAAGTGATTGTGCCGCAGAAGAGGAAAAATGTGGAGCCGGTGAAACCAATCAGTAAGTTTGTACTCATTTCGATTAATTGATGTTTGTCCGAGTAAATGGTTTGAATGATGATTTGAAGGCGAATTTGATGCGATTCCTCCGTGAAACTCGTTTAGCAATAAACTCGAGTCGGAAGAGTAGAGTCGCAAAATGAAATTTTATTTCTCATCTGACATTAGCAGCGTGATAATAAGACTGGACTAAGGTGGCTAGTTCCACCAGAACAGTTTTAAGGGCTATCATATGACATTTATGACAAAACGGTCGGTGTTGTCTTTGCTTTTTGTTTGCCACCGATACTAGCAATAACAATGTTCAAGCCAATTAATGCCGCAGCTGTTTTTGTTATTGTCATTGAAAGCGCTAGCAAATGCTACTTTCGATTTTTCAGGGCCAAGACAATTTCAATTCTCATTTTTCTTCGTTTTAACTTTGCAGACCAAAAGAAATTCAAAAAGATTCCGGAACCAGTTCAGAGCTCGGAGGACGAAGAAGAGTCCGAAGATGAGGAATCTGAAGCCGCTGGGTCTGATGATGGGGAAGATGATAGCAGTATTGATGCAGAAGATGCAGAACAATCACTCGAAGCAGATGAAAGTGACGAAGATAGTGAGGCAGTGAGCGATGAAGAAGGGTCCGATGCCGAAGAAGATGAGGGCGAGAGCAATGAAAATGAGGTCGATAGCGATGATGACAGCGATGTTGACGAAGAAGTGGAAGGTGATGAACAAGACGATGAAGAGGATGATGATAGTGATGCGGAAAATTCCGATGATAGCGATGACAATGTCGCGGAAGAAAATAGTATCGTTCTTCCCACACCAACAACCTCAAAGAAAGCTAAAGCGAATAGTAAGGCAGACAAAGAAGAAGTAAATGAAGTCAAACAGAAGAAGCAAAAGAAGAATTCTCAGAACAATGAACCATCCGAAAGTGACAGCCGTGAGTTTTCATCACTTGAAGGCAAAGTATCCAGCGAAACGTTAAAGGCAATTGAAGACATGGGCTTCACGACAATGACCGAAATTCAGGCTAAATCAATTCCGCCACTGCTTGAAGGACGCGATTTGGTTGGCGCTGCCCAAACTGGCTCCGGCAAGACATTGTCTTTCCTGATACCGGCCATCGAGTTAATCAACAAGCTCCGATTTATGCCTCGCAACGGTACTGGCGTTTTGATTATATCCCCAACGAGAGAATTGAGTATGCAAACGTTTGGCGTTCTAAAGGAGCTGATGGCGCATCATCATCATACATACGGTCTAGTGATGGGCGGTGCAAATCGGAGTGTCGAAGCAACAAAATTAGCAAAGGGAATAAATATTTTGGTAGCAACACCGGGTCGTTTATTGGATCACTTGCAGAACTCGCCTGACTTCCTGTACAAGAATCTTCAGTGCCTAATCATTGACGAAGTTGACAGAATTCTTGAAATTGGTTTTGAAGAGGAGCTCAAGCAAATTGTTAACCTACTGCCAAGTTAGTAGTACAGACACTAATTAGCACACGCTCAAAAATTACAAGAAAACAATTTTTCTTTCAGAACGCCGTCAAACAATGCTTTTCTCTGCTACGCAAACGCAAAAAATTGACGCCCTCACGAAACTTGCACTGAAGAAAGAACCGATTTACGTTGGAGTCGATGATAACAAAGAAACAGCAACGGTATCTGGGCTAGAGCAAGGCTATATCGTCTGTCCATCCGAGAAGCGGCTTCTTATACTGTTTACTTTCCTGAAAAAGAACAGAAAGAAGAAGGTCATGGTGTTTTTCTCGTCATGTATGTCTGTTAAATATCATCACGAACTGTTCAATTTCATTGACCTGCCCGTCACATCAATTCATGGAAAACAAAAACAGGCGAAACGAACCACAACATTCTTCCAATTTTGTAACGCCGAATCCGGTACACTTCTGTGTACGGATGTTGCTGCAAGAGGTTTAGATATTCCGTCAGTTGATTGGATTGTACAATTCGATCCACCAGATGATCCTAAGGTTTGTGGCATGAGCTTTATTAGCATTTATCGGACACCAAATAAATTCGAACATTTTTTGTGCAGGAATACATTCATCGAGTCGGACGTACGGCCAGAGGTGAAGGTAGTTCGGGCCATGCACTTTTGATCTTGCGACCTGAAGAAGTGGGATTTTTAAGATATTTGAAGCAGGCGAAGGTGCCGTTGAATGAATTCGAATTTTCGTGGAGTAAAATAGCTGACATTCAATTGCAGGTAAGGAATTTGTTGTTTCTTCATCGTGAAGTCGATCTTCAATTTTTGATTTTTACAATGAATGGGAGTTACTAAAAAGTCGAAGCTAATTTATTTGTCTGTTCATCACTTCGAGCGTGACGATTTTGACAGCATTCGTTCTCATCAATAATAATTTTCTGGAGTTATGATGACTATGACGGAGAGAATGTTGGAAGTTATGGACCGGCTGCAGATATTTCGGATAAGACCTTCCAATAAAACACGACTTTGCCTTTCGGCTGTTTATTTAAAGGTTTTATCCGAAATATCTGCAACCATAATGAATATTCTAATTGTGAATTTTCGTGGGATATGATGTACTCGAATATCGAATACTCGACACTTTTATTGATCTGATACAGTTAGAGGCAGTGAAATTTCCGCATGAATTTGCTTCAACTGTTTTTCAGCTGATCCTCACAAACTATCAAAACTGTTTATACGATTTTACCACTACCATGCGCGTGCGTGTATCAGCTGCAACAGTATAAACAGATGTCATAACTTCTACTTTACAATAAAATGGACCACTATTGGGGTTGCGAACCCCCAAACATCTCGATCGTTAACTTTATATATTTTCTGTTCGATTGTACGGAACTGGCATTTTAGATCGTTCCCTTCGATTCATTTCTCCCACTTCGCCTTCTTGATCCTTCATAATGTTCACACGATTTTCCATATGACAATAAATATAAACAGTTTTGATTGTGGATCAGCTGAAAAACAGCCGAAGCCAAATTTATGCTGAAATTTCACTGCTCTAGCTATAAGTTTTAACTCAGGTAAAAATTCACGTAACCGCTGCCTTAATATACCGTACCAACGGTTTATTGTTACGAAAAGTGTAACAAGGATGAAACGCGGTATGAAGTTCCTAATTTTAATGCAGTTCATAGTCCATCACAGTTGATAAGGCTGGTAAAATACTGTCAACTATGGATTGCTGCTATCTAACGTCTTACTGCGTTTTCATTGTGGCAAAAATCGAATTGCAATGGCCGTTTTAGACCCGTCGACGAACTTTTCGTCCCTCCTCTCTTCGTGTAATAGTACATTTCGTACCTAGGACTAAAAGTCTTTTCTAGCGTGTGAGAAGTTTCCAGATAGAGCCGAAGGCGAAGACTTTTAGTCCGTGGTACGAATAGTATTTATCATATTGGACGTAGAAAAAGTGCGACGAAATCGCACTTTTCGGGTCCTAGGTATGAAAATGTTTTTTTTTATGAATGACAGGGGTCATCTTGCCAAATCAGTTCTTTTTAGTTGTTTTAGTTCATTTGTTTCAACATACATTTTAATGTACACCATCCGGAGTCTCGTCTGAAGCTTTTGTCACATAAAAGAACTATTTCACTTAATTTTCACATTTTTTTCTTCATTTTTTTTATTAAATCACTCGAAACGGAAACTCTGATTCTCACATGTTTACGGTTCTAATACTGCCATGAGCGTTTGTGTAACCTTTTCATCCGTAATAAAGACGTAAAAGCACTTTTGCTTGTATGAGCTGAAGAACAGCTGGAGCAAATTCAAGTCTAAATGTCACTGGCGGCCAGTGTATTTATAAATCAATTCGTCCTCAGTAGAGATTAAATAAATATGTTGTTCGTACTTGTCATTTTTACTACTTTACGCTTGTTCCTAATGTTGTGATTTAGACGTTTGTACAAATGTTTAATTCAGGCTCAGTACGAAATTCTGTTCGGATCAACCTGAATTGAAATAATTCTACCTGAACCCGATCCAAGTCTTAGTGTGATGATTCGGTCTTAAAACTTATAGCCTTCCAAAGGTAGCTCCTAGTGTCTCTAAATTTTGTATTATTTCAGTTAGGCACATTTGCAGTCTAAATAAATTTCAAAAAGGGAGCATGTTTGCACAAACAGATGATCATCTATAACGTGCAATTCGCAGCGAGTTTTATATAGTACCGTCTACCGCCCCTTCAATCAATCAAGCCAATTTGGCTTTTAATATTAAACGTTGCTATATGCATTGAGCTGTCGATTTCATTTTAATCACACCATTTCAATATCATGACCGTCGCGACAACACTTCGGTTATGCATTCACGATGCTACGAATGACATTTCAAATCGACAATAAATTCATTAAAATATATTCTTGGCACTCGTTAATTTTGTCGAATAATTATAAATCTCATTATTTTCCGTCAATGTTCCAATGAATCGAGAAAAGTAGTTCAAATGAATGCAGCCAACAATTCACCTAACCCTCTTTCCATATAAATATAAACGTTCATTCAGTCGGCTCGTTTAGACGATGATGAAGATGTGTGTATTTTCTATAAAAGAAAACACATAAAAATGACAGAATCCAACTGTGTTTTTCTTAAAAAGAATTTCTGGAGATGGCAAAGGTGTGAAAATAGTAGAAAAAAAACTTTTTAACATTTTTTTTACGAAACGAAAACTTTTGAATAATAGTTTCGGAATCCATTTATTATGACATGCAACAACATACATTATTGTTAACACCAGGCAAAACAAAAAGGTTTTGTTGCTAAAATTAAAACTTTTTTTTTCGAGTAGAGAAAGAGAGCGAGCGAGCGAAAAAAAAGCCATTAAACAAATAAATAATGAAATGAACATGAATTTCATGTAAATTTGTGCTTATCATTACTGATCTACATTTTTGATTCAAATCTACTAGCCATTTAAACAAAAAAAAAGTGCAATGAGAAAATTGACCTTGATATTCAAATTGCTAAAGAACAATGCAAATTATCGAATCGAAACACCTCAAGGAAACACACTCATTAATCATAACGTTTGAATTAACAGACACACTCTTATGAATAGAATTCGGAAAACGAATGAACGATTTGTTATGGTTCTTTTGATACGGTCGCTGATGTATTTTGATTTGGTAATTTTTGAAGCATCATCGTCATTATGTTCGGTCCGCTAACAATATCCTTATTTCATCGGCATTTTCATTGCAAAGGAATCTGGATATATTGATTGGGAAACATTGAACGAATAATGATGAGTGAACGAAATTAGCATGCGAAATATAACAGAGATCAATGGACCTCATGCACCAGACAAAAAACTAAAAATGGGCTTTGACAGGTCAAGTGACTTCACCGTAACCTGTCACACACGCCAAGCGTATTAACAGTTTTACTAAATCTGATGTATTACTTCATTTTATCGAAGATTTTCAGAGATTGATTTCAGAAATCTATTACTTCATTTGGTTTGAAAATGCTTTTTGTTTTATATTTTGGTGGATAACAGATGACAGCCGTCTGTAACAGGTGAATGCTTGACAATTGTCAAGTTACGAATTCACAAGAATCGACGCAGAACATCAATTCCCATGAGTTGGTTACCTTCGTTTTTGAGTGCTAAATGTGCTCTATCGAATGTAGGCTTATTGTCTCTGTCCCAGCCGTCTCACTAAATAGAATAGACATTTTGTGCAAATGACGTATAATTTATAAGTCAACATATAAGTTGTATAGGTAACCTTCCAGAGGTTATTGTAATAAGAGGTTCCAAGTCTTCAGTTTTGATACAAACCAAATACTACACTCACGGAATTTTGAAAACCGACACATTTTCTGTTTCACGGTTTACTGGTTTTTTGTTAATTTTGCATATGGAGAAATCAGAAAGTAAAACACAGAAACAGAAAATGTGTCGGTTTTCAAAATTCCGTGAGTGTATGTCGCCATCTCATTTCATTCGAATGAAACGGTTGTGATTTTTCCTAATATGTGGTCATCCCATCGATGGCCTTAATGACCATAGAAATTCGAACATCGCACTCGGTCGCCATGCAAATATGGTGAAAACAAAATGTTCGTTTGAAGTGTTTTTAATTAATTTCATCAAAATAAAACCTAATTTCAAAGAAGTGAAATTTTCATTATAAATTGTGTAATGATTCGTTTAAACATAGCTCCTTGTTCGTCACTGTTGTTGCATTAACAGAAGTAAATTAAATGTGAAAAATCATTGTCGAAATCAAGTAATTTACTAAATGTGAAACCAAATTCGTCCAAGATGAGGTCCAAGATGAAAAATTCCAAGAAATTTAGAAAGTGTAGAATTGACAACAAAAATGAGCTCAGTGATAAAGCCAACTAAATCTAATATTATCTACTTTTCAGTGATCGTTCAGTAATAGTCTCGTTACGATTACGATGCACGCCGTCATTTGTAATTAAACTTTAAATTGTTTCGATTTTTTTTTTTTTTTGAAAACAACCAAATCAAAATTCAACTTTTGGATTCTATTCAACATTTAATGTTATTCCACGGTCTGTAGAAATATCAAGCATATATGAACGTTAACGACAGAATTAGTTCCGAGTGTTCTGCATTAAGGCACAAATCATCTCAGCAGGTGTATATATGTCTCGTTCAGTTCATATTAGACACATATTTATGCCAAAAAAGAAAGTGAGAATTAGTTAACATTTCACTAACTAACCATAAGTCTCCTTTATACATCGCAGTGCACACAACCCGCATACACATTGATATGACATGTTAAGAAATCTATGCAATTTTAGTTATTAAAATCGCTCATCAGGTTAACGAATTATAAAATTACTGGGCTGTATGCCAAATTTTGATAATTTTCTATCGTTCGGTGTGCCTTTTTTTCCCCACCAGCGTTTGTATTTCATTCTCTTGTCCCTTTGAAAGCGTGTGCCCTTAATACGTGAAATATACAATTTCAATTGGAGTTACAACTTGTGCTTGGCCGTAACACTTCTTTTCATTTGTTCGAAAGCAAATTTATGTAAATTGTCGTTTGTCGTATACAGAATTTATGGTCGAACATTATAGTCGCATGATAGAATTACGGCTGTGGGTGTGGAATCATTATCTTTGCAATAATAACTTTACGGTAACTTAGCAAATACATAAATAAAATATTATTATGTCGAAATCACTCTTGATCGTTCAGTCGAATCGACATAACGTAAAGTCGCTGCTTTGTAATACGTCTCGAGATCAATGCATTCAATTTTTGTCTTTTCAGTTTATGACTCTAAATTAAAGTTTTATGTTGGCGCGTCGAAAAGAATGAACTCGACGACAAATCAATGATTTTGGGATTAGCTTTGATCAGTCAACTGTTGTTGGTACATAAGAATATATATTTTCGTACACCGTAAATATATATATTTATGCACATCACAACGATGATATTGTACGGGTGACTCATTGTGCAGCAACTTTTCTATTCCATTTAACTCACGTCAGTCGGAACGTTTAACAAAAATATCATACACGAGAATAAAATGAGAGATGACGAATTATGATGATACACGCCATACAGTCATGTGTGCTATGGTCATTAGTCTGTATGGCAGTGTTCCTTAAACTGGTACATGTTTACTCTTACTCCCGTTCTATATAGAGGAAAATATTAACAGAATCTTATCGGCTGCCAAGCGGTATCTTAAAGAATTTTTCTAGAAAATACCAGTGGGTGCTAGTGATGAAGTCATGCTTCTTAGAATGAGGTAACGAATTCACGCCTATATCCTGTGATATTTGTAGTAAATGCAGAACGGTTGAATCCTTCACAGTGGTTTTTCCTGTTGATTTCTTCACAATTTTGTGACCCTTCAAGCAAAATTACTTCGGTTCCTCTCCTTACATATCTTACATTCATTGATTTTGATCGAACATTTTATTTCAGTTGGAAAAGCTGATCGCAAAGAATTACTTCCTACATCAATCAGCCAGAGAAGCATTTAAAGCGTACGTGCGTGCCTACGATTCGCATCAATTGAAAACCATTTTCGACATACAGACATTGGATTTGGTGAAGGTAGCATTAAGTTTTGGATTCACCGTACCGCCAGTTGTCGACTTAAGTAAGTTTCCATTGATGTTCCGAGTTCCGACTGTTTCGACAGTATTGCTAACTCTTTGCTGTGTTTAATATAGAATTAGGACACAAAGCTCGAGGACGACCGGAAAAGCGAGTGGGCGGCGGTGGTTACGGAAACAATCGCCATATGCCAAACGATGTGCAGAAGGCAAGAAAATTCAAACAAGTGAATCGACAAGATTTGAAGAAAACAAACTTTACAAGATAATTGGATGGGATTGTAATAATGGTGTGCAGGTTGCGCATCGCATACATTCGGTATTTTTGTATGTAATTGAAATTTTGAAAATGAAAAATAAAATCTGTTTATAAACAAAAAAGCGAAACGACAAAAAGTGTTGAAATCATTTATTTTTTATTCTCTCTTTGGTCTCCTACACAAAAATTGTATTATTTACTTGTGGTGTTGTTTTCGTCTTATGGTGGTTTTAACAAGTCCATTTGGACGGTTTTTTTTATGTGTTCTCTGACATACGCGTACAGAAATCATAATTCTTCCACGTCGTGACGGGTTGTGATGGTTGTTGAACTGGTGCCAAAAGTGGTAAGACAATTATAATTCTGTTTAATGGTTTTTAAGAAACTTTTGAATAAACAGAACAGCCAAAAAAATTGTAATCTGCTGGTTGAGATCCATTTTCTTTCCTCATTTCGGTATCACCGACTTGGATTGACTGCGAAATGACTTGACTTGCTCTGAAGACCTCTGCATATCGAAATTCGATTATCGGACTTCTTTAGTTTAATCAGAATAAAATCGTAATGGGATATCTCAGTTAAAATTTGACAGGAGTCGTTCATTCCATCAATAGTACTCGATACCTGATCGTAGGTAAATCGGATTGATTTACAATGTAGCCGTTTTAATTTGAATTAATCAAAACTTTTTACTTTAAGCATATCGCTCCATAACCAATATAGTAGATTAAGAGTTGGAAGATCGCGCCGGAGATAGGGGCTATAATGCCACCTCACTGCTCATAGCAAGAGATGTGCAGAAAAATATTCCGAAGCCTCCGAATTTAACACTTGTCAATTCAGTGTTGTACCACTACTCAAAGTGAAGATGTACAAACAATGACGTACGTAATGTACTATTACGTAATGTACTATTACGTAATGTACTATTACGTAATGTACTATTACGTAATGTACTATTACGTAATGTACTATTACGTATTATTAGTATTACTATTACGTAATGTACTATTACGTAATGTACTATTACGTAATGTACTATTATTTACTATTAGTAATTATATTTATAATGTACTATTACGTAATGTACTATTACGTAATGTACTATTACGTAATGTACTATTACGTAATGTACTATTACGTAATGTACTATTACGTAATGTACTATTACGTAATGTACTATTACGTAATGTACTATTACGTAATGTACTATTACGTAATGTACTATTACGTAATGTACTATTACGTAATGTACTATTACGTAATGTACTATTACGTAATGTACTATTACGTAATGTACTGTTCCAAAGTCCATTACTTCATCAGTTTTAACATTACTATTACTTTTTTTCTTTTTTTTTTTTTTACTTCATCAGTTTTAACATTACATTCTTCTTATATAGAAGAACGCTAGACAGAGTTAATCATTCATTTCACTAATTTTTGTCAGATGTTACTGTCAAGTATAAACTGAGATTTGATTGGATTGGTCATTAGGATAGAGTGTTATGATGAAAGATAAAGAAATATTTTGAGTAATAAACTGGTCTTCGGTCCTCTCGCTCTCAAGGTAACATGTTGAAAGAGAAGCAAATACTTTGACAAGTACCCAAAGGCAAGTCATAATTAACTAGTCTTCGGTTTTCTCGCTCTGATCATAATAGTCTATTAGGAATGGGACTAATTAACATGAATGCGATATTCGACGTCCGATGTTTCGCGAAGAGTTATCGCTGATTATGCATGTAATTTAAATTTGAGTGTAAGGGAAAGGAGTCTATACCAATAAATATAAGCATTTTCACGACTGGTAACAATTGAAATATATTAACAGGCAAGGTTGTGATCGCTAACGACTTTTATTAGCGGTGCTAACGCTAACGCTAATTTCGAAAAATTTTAGCGACCAGCTCTAAACGTATTCGCTAATCAAAAAAAGTTAGCGCGCTAGTAGCGGCCGCTAATGGCGATCGCTAATGTCTCGCTAAACAACGGTTTTTTAGTTAAATTTTTGGTTGTGCTTGACACGAAATTTCAATATTGTCTTTGTTCTTGATGAGATATAATTTAATTTTGGGGACAATTCACTATGAACTGTTCTTTCAATATTTTGACAATTTTTGAGAATTTATATGTGTATCAGAGTTGTACATTAAATTCTAATCCTAAAGCGTGAATCGTACAACGCCGTTTAGCTCTCCGTTTACGAACGGACATTTAAAAAGGACGACGTCCGCACTCTTGGGAGGGTCTTTGAACAATAGGGAACTTCAGCAATTTTTTCCTACGAAAACTATCTATTGGGTAATTCCAGCTAATTTGTGACTGTTCGAAATATTTTCACCAATTGAAATGCGATTTCGGCAAACTTTTTTTTTCCTTGAAAGCTGTTGACCAGACGCGTCGCTTAAGCACCATATTACGTCGGTGGCCAAAAATCTCGGGGAGATACAACCATAAAAATGTATGCTTGTTTTCAGAAATTTTTTGAAAATTCTAGTTTATTTCACGAAACCTGAACCGATTTCACTAAACTTTTTTTTTTGCTGAAAGCTATTGACAAGACGCGTAGTTTGACACCAATATGAGGTTATTGTAAAATGCAGTCTCGGGGAGACATGACCAAAAAGTGTTTGTTTGCATTCGACATTCCGAGATATTCTCAATAAATCTCAAATGATTTTTGTAAATTTGTTTTCCTGTAGATATGGACCATATAATTCCACAATTGCTCCAAATGACACGAAATTAAATTTTTTGAAGATTTTTGGTTCATTCTGCTTCGAAGTAAGGTAAAATCACTTCGACCAAAACGTTGCCGAAATTACATTTTTTCAAATAAAAACTGAAGATCGGTGTCATTCGAAAGCTACAGCATATGACTTCACGAGAAAAATAACTTTGAGTCAATCAGGTTAGTTGGGTGAGTAAAGTAGGTGACAACAGCTTCCCAGTGGTGATAAAAGTCATCCTCGAATTTTAACTCGTCGAGATTATCTCGAAAAATTTTGTAGCCATTTTTTTAAACGGTTTTGAGCCGAAACAACATTTTCTGTGGGGTAACAACCACCAATTGTAAAAAAGAAATATTTCTGGCTATTTATGACCTCCGAAAAATATCACTATTTTAAACATATCTCCCCCAAATTTTGGGTTACCAACCTCATATTGGGCTTAAACTGCGCGTCTTGACCATAGCTTTCAGGGAAAAAAAAGTTTACCGAAATCAGTTTTTATGGTGAAAAT
Source organism: Bradysia coprophila (assembly GCF_014529535.1). NCBI lineage: Eukaryota > Metazoa > Arthropoda > Insecta > Diptera > Sciaridae > Bradysia > Bradysia coprophila. The sequence goes on along the minus strand of NW_023503313.1, from coordinate 2,506,429 downwards.
ATTTCGAAAAGTCACAAACGTGTAAGGCAACTAACCGCCGACTTTTGCGATCACACAAGTCAGACTTCGCAGGCTAAAAATTCCAATTCTTGTTGGTATGAAAGCACTGTGTCTCCTGAGTATTAGAAAATTTATAGACTGATTTGTTACCGCAAAACATAGCCAGCACAATTAACTTTATGACTCACAGTTAACGAAATTTGTAACGCAACTAACCATGGAATTACCCATATAGCAATAATACTGTGTCAGAAAATGACGACAATAATTGTGAATGTATAATGTACACCGATTTTTTTTTTAGGACTTTAGGCATTAGGCCGTAGGAGAATTGATGATTTTTATTTATTGTAACTTTGTTTTTTGAAAAGATCGTTTTTTACTGGTTGCGCATTGCAGCCTTTTTTCGCTTTTAAAAATAAAAAAAATCGATTTTTTTCTATTTTCTTTTGTAATTTTTATTCTAAAAGCGGTAAAATTTCAATTTTAAGTTTTGATTTTGAATAGCTGGAAAGTTCTATTATTCATTAGCGAAATGGTTAGCGATCAGCGAAAATTTTTCATTTCAAAAATTATTAAACATAATAATAATAATGTTCATCGTCGACATTTCGTTCCAGTAAATCGTTTTTTATGCTGGACAATTGCAATTTAAAATGTGTTCAGAAGTCTGGTCGGTCAAAATTCATATGAGTCAAAAAGAAAAGCCCGACATTCACCTCTACTCTAAGTATCCATATATGTCGAGATATAAGTACACTCTTATAAGAGAATAAGGAGAGGGGTACTTGCAAAACAACAATTAAAAAATGTAAAATGTAGCTACGATATCTTAACTCATGTTTACTTGTTCGCTGTAAAACACATGTGGCATAATAACCACATGTAGTCGCATACATTTATTGGATTACTTCTTGTTTTTCTTGATCACGTTTTTTTACCGCAAAATCGTCAAATTAACAAAACTCAAATTTTATTTTCATAAATCCATTTAAAAAAGGCGATAAATCCAATATTGCAAAACAATCTAAAACTCGTTACATCTCATTATAATCTGTACGCCGCCAATTACTACATGCACAAACGTTTAATGAATATTCACCGTGTGAAGTGTGTGCGCTATCAAAACATGCAAATTGGCAATTTAAATTCCACACTGACCTATTCAAGCTGAACGATCATTTTTCATCAATTTTTCTAAAAAAACTTTTTTTCAATTCTCCCATTTTACAGATGGTGATAAAGATTAAATGATAATTGTGCTTGATAAGCATAGATATACGGAAAAAATTGCACATGCAGTACAATTTGAAGCGAAACAATGAAGAAACTATTTCGGTCTATTACCTCATACAGAGTGTGTCGATTACTTAATTTTCATTCAACAATCGAATGATTCATTTTTGAATTTTTATTTTAGAATTAGAATTGAAAGTCGCAGAAAAAAAAAACGTTTTTCCAATTTCAGTTAAGCGTAAAATAAGGAGATGAATGTCGTGAAAAATGTTGTATTGTTGGTGCTGATGTATTTAAATCACAATGTGATTCAAGGTTTGAATCGTGATTTTTGTAGATGCATTTGGTAAAAGTGTTTATGTTTTTAGACTGCACAGATGGCAATACGTAAAAGCAAAACCAAAGCGTTTACATAATGATGGAATTTGTTGGTTGACCATCTGTAAGACCTTATTGAATTTTTTGAAGAAATACATTTTTCGATTGCAACATGTTTGCGGGAAGTAGAACCATTTATATTGCAAGGATTAGAAGTTATATTTTACTTCCAGAAAAACTATAAACAAGAAAACAAGGTACTATAAGGAGTCCAGCGACAATAACATCCGTGTTTAGAGTTGAGGCAAATTCAACCATTCAAATAGTGCGCGTGGTAAGACAAGACGGATTTTAGTCCCCTGGCACGCACAAATACATGCAATCAGAATTCAAAATGTAGGAAGTGCACGCTTTCCCAGAGACCCATAAAGTCTTGTTCTGAGTCATAAAAATAAAAACCACTTTGCCCCTATCGTCTGCTTCGAATTCCATCAATTACACACGGCATCGTAATCCTATTAGCGCCTTTGTACTTCGTACGGGGCTAAAAATATTCTCAACAATTAACCTGTCACAGACGACAAGCATTTGACCAGTATTACTATCGGATCTATTACTTCTATCGATCAAAGTATTTTTAATCTGTTGATTTCAAATCTTGTACTTCGTTTTTTTTACATGAATTTTACTAGGTGACTGTACCAATCCTCGGACAAGAATGAGTCATCGTACACCTTATGTTCTTTCATTCGTAAACATTTTTTATAAATGAGAGAACAATAGGTGTCCGACGACTCATTCTTGTCCGAGGATTGGGACGCTCACTATACATATAAAAACCACATTACACAGGGTTTGTCGTTGTTATCGATAACAGATGGATAGCCGTATGTGACAGGTGAACAGCATAGTTCGTTACTATATTTATATGTAAGAATTTCAGCTATGGTTACCACAAACATCAGGTATGTTTGTTACAAGCATGTAGACTGATAAGTCTGTAAATATGTTTTTGTAAACACTTACATTTTACCACAAACATGTCACAATGATTAACAGAATAAGTACAATGGTTTCTGTAAACAGCATGTTTATCATAAACAGAAATAGAAAATTGGCATGATTGATCAAGGACAAGTATCGAAGTAATCTTGTAAATTCATGCAATTTACTATTTCAACTTAGTAGTTTGTTCATTCTGTTTCTGATTGTTCGTGAATAAACATCTAAATTTTCTACTGTTCATCAACTCAGTAGTTTCTCGTCTATACGCATATTCCTGCAAATATTAACAGTTATTATTATGAGCTTTCTATTATTATATCGTGTCATATTGTCACGTTACTATTAAATCTGTTACTTCTTTTGTTTTAAGTGTCGACTAATGTTTGGTGAAAAATTTATTACTTCTTTGTTTAACTAAAAGCTTTGCTATATAAAAGAAAACTACACATAGTTTATCTCTTATTTTACCGTCTTTGTCTCGATAACATATGATAATCTGAAATTTTACAAAGTGAACTTCATCAGTAAGGATGATCATTTCTAATCAATGCACACAAATCGACAGATCACTCATGGGATGGGATCCTTTGTACTACTCTATCATCATTAAAATCTTGAATCCCCCTTTAGGACCTCATCTCCTTGTCAACCTATTGCCTATGGACCACTCCGGTCGAGCAAACTGATCCCTATGATTCCTCTGAGGAGACAGCTACGTCTCACCGCTTAGGCCTTACACTAATGATACTAAAGTACATTGTCGCCCCAATCATTGAGATTGGCAAAGCCTGTGATTAACATTTCGCTCGATATTGACCTGGTCCAGTCTCATATTTTTTTCATAAGATTAGCATGTGATGCACACTACACACGTCCTTTAACTGCTGGCTAGCAATAACCCCACCAATATTATTATCGAATTGATGCAAACTCTTCTATTTCATGGATTTCGCTATACAAGACTGCATATTAGGCAGTGTTCGACACTTTCGATGACACGCGCCCATAGCCATTTATTTTCGGAGAGATTTTATTATTATTTTTGATACATTGTACATTGTAACACACAAAAATGATTGTTTAAAACACTCTCTTATTCGATCTTGAACTCTATACCTAAATATGTCCTACGTGTGTAGGAATAACGACTATTATCCAAAGAATCAAGTTACCAGCATATTAGATGGATTTTAGCCCACGACATTAAATTGCACGATATAATACAACATAATAGCAATTATATTTTAATTTTAAATATATTTTTTTTTGCTATTACCATGAGTAGATTTTCATTAATAATTTCTCAAGTAAAAATTCATTCTTTCATAGGTATTGAGATTGAGTGGAATAAAATGTTTTTTTTTCTTCATCTTTTTTGTGTGAATGGAAACTCTATACCACAAAAACGTATTTTTGTGGTGGGCGATACCATTGAACGTTTCATATTCAAAAAGACTTTGAATCTCATACCTCAGCACTTGATATATCAAACCAGGCAACAGGTACATTATAAGTTCTTGTGTGCTTTTTATTTTTGATTTAATTTAATGCACAATTTGTATCGTATAGATATTTACCTTCTTACATTCATAACAAAATTGAAATTACGTGAATGAAATACAGCATTAACACTCATTTGATATATATGTGTAAAATGTTTGGATGTTGAAACTATGGGGGCTTTTGGTATCACCTTCTGTTTCGGTACATTTATGTGACTCCTACATGATATTTGCCATTAGTTAACCAACTCAATCAAATGTTGAAGAAAAATTTTTTGTATTTAGTTGGTAAACAAAAATGTGTAAGTAATAAACTGCTGGAAAGTCTTATACACAGAGATTATAAATGAGTGAATAAGAAACAAATGAACTAACAACATAACATGATTCAATCTATATATGTTTATGACGACACAATATCCTTTTGTTACTATATACTTGTTTCGGATGCTGTTGCCTTTGCTCTTTTTCGCACATGTAATGTTTTGTAAAACCTATTCCTGGAACTGGAATTCTTCCGGCAATATGTCGGCATTGGGCATACTTAAATGATGACATCCTCGCGGGTCTCTACCTGGAGACGTACAAGAGCATACAACCTGCTTTCGATGATAAAGCTTTCATCGGAGAAATGGTAACAAGTGGAAGCTATTACCGTTTTTCTGGTTCTCACAGCGCAGAGACAGTTTAGTGATATTACCCAGGTTGAGTTTTAAATAATTTAAATTGTCCTTCTTCCTTCAGCAAATTGAAAATTTAATAAACTAAATGAAATCTAGATCCACATAAATATACATTTTGAAGGGTCGTTCTTTCGAAATTGTTGAGATGTAAAGAATAGCGACATTCACAGTCTACTCTTTGTTAGATAAGGCTCCCAGTTCACACATTACCCTTTCCACAAATATTTCCTGTAATCTGGCTATGTCCACACATTTTTCTCAATTAGCACTGGAGACGAATTGCAACGTTCAAAAATACATCTGTTCAATACAACAACTCAAATAATATTTTTTCAGGAAACATCAACCATAACCAAATACCAAGAAAGACAAGTCTTTTCCTGCATTCAGTCTAAATATTTTCAAGAGAAATTTGAGTAAATTATGTATATCTGTTTTAGACGACTGATTTTAGGCAATTTTAGGCTGTGAAAATGCGTAAAGTCAATGGTCAAACAGATACGTATTAAACTGTACAAGGAACGGAATCACGAAAAAAAAGTTCTAAAATTCCTTCTCCCTGAAGCATATCAAATCTTTTGTTTTTTTACATATATTTTGCTACAATTAGGGGCAGTGAAATTTCAACATGAATTTGCTCCAGCTGTACTTTTCAGCTGATCCACACAAACAATCAAAACTGTTTATAAGTCTTTAAGTTGTTTTGACTTGTTTGTATTAGATCTGTGTTCGATTTCTTAGCACAGCCCCAAAGCACTGAGCCGTACATCCAGATTGGTGCGAATATCGATTTGTAAATCAATCTTTTGCAATACAGATTTAGCTTAGAATTATGTCCAACCAATACATTTGTCTCGTTTTGTGTTTCATTTGTTAAGATTTTTGTTTCACATGATGTTTCCAGTCAAGTCAAGTCTATCTAGATTTAGACCTAGATATTTTGCTGATTCTGCCTATGGAACAGGAATTCTATTTAGGTAGATGCGGAGATTGTAATTTATAGGTCGCAATGCAAAAGTGACATGATTATTTTCCAATCAATAGTCCACTGATTTATTTTGTCCAGGGCTTTCTGTAAAAGTTTAACTGCTTCCAACTGCGAAAGATCTGTTGTCATAATCGCTGTGTCGTCTGCAAAAGTTCCAATGAATGAGTCTTTTGTCACAGGTATGTCAGCAGTGTATAAAGTGTATAAGAATAATGGTGCTAAAACACTTCCTTGTGGTACTCCTGCTAGGATTGGATAGAAACTTGAGTATGTTTCTTCGGTGTCGGGGAATCTCGCACACGCGATCATAGTATGCGTCCTTTTACGACATGTAACGAAACGTCATGACTGTGCGAGATTCACCACTTAGAGGTGAATCTCGCACACCATGAATTTGTGTGGTGTGCGAGATTACCCTACCCCGTTTCTTCATCTTTTACTCGGTATTTTCTGTCCGTTACAGTGAACGACATCTCAAATGTCTCACTGTCAAATTTTTCTGAGAATTTTATTGTGTCATTGCAAATTCACAATGACACTCTCTGAAAAAAAATGACAGTGAGACATTTGAGATGTCGTTCACTGTAGGTATGATTCAAGCAGTTGACAATAATTGCCTGGAAGGAGTTTACTCATTTTACAAGATAGTCCTTCGTGCCACACTTTATCAAACGCTTGTGATACATCTAGAAATTCTGCTGGGCAGTATTCCTTATTTTCGAATACTCTTTCGATTGTCGTAGTTAGCCTATGTATTTGTTCTATTGTTGAGTGTTTGTTTCTGAAACCAAATTGAAAGTCCGGTATTTTCACTAAAGGTCTTAGTCGTTTAATCAGTAATTTTTCGAAGATATTTGAAATTGTTGGCAGCAGTGAGATTGGCCTGTAAGAAGTCACTTTATCTGGGGGTTTATCTTATTTTCGTAACATAATTACTTGCGCAATTTTCAAGCTTTTCGGTACAAATTTTAATGTTAAACAGGCATTGAAAAGATATGTGATCTCATCTATTCCCGGTGCCTTTTTTTGTTAAGCTTATCTATTTCAGTCGCAATTTCATATGGAGTGAAGTTTTTTAATCTTTTGTTTGGTCCGTACGTTGGTGTTGTGTCCACGTTTGATTGTATAACATCGTGCGGTTGAAAGACTTCTGCAAGATGTTTTGCGGAGAATTCCGTTTTTTCACTATCTTCCCTTAGCCATTTCCCAGTGTAGTCCTTTATAGGAGCGATTTGGACTTGTGGGCGTTTGAATCTTCTGGTTGATTTCCATAGTGAATAATCTTTATCTTTATCTTTATCTGGACTTAAATTGCTCAGGTAGTTGTCAAGACATTCTTGTTTATAATGTTTAGTAAGTCTGTTGATTTTGTTGCTGATATTGTTGAAATGATTTTTGTCGTTTGGGTTCCCGGTTCTATGCCAATATCTTCTCGCTGACTGTATACTGACCATAATCCATTGTCTATCTCATAAAGTTTCCACCAGGGTGAAAAATGCCATAAAATAACTAACTAACAAACAAAATAGCAAAATTGAAAGATTATTCATATTCACTCAATCGTCCCAAATTTCTTTCGATTTATTGTTTGGTTGCCAACGAAATTGTACGGCTTTCTTCGAGGTATTTCTTAATTTACTTCTTTTACTCTATTTCTTTCGACTGACCTATTGATTGATTCGATCTGTTCAACCAAAGATAAATTGAACAAAACTATAATTTTTGTTATTATTCTATCGGTTTTCATTGAGATTTAGAGAAAAAGGATAACGTAACAGTCCAAGAGTATGTTGTAGGTGGATGTACTCGATTTCATTAGTGCTTTAAGTTTCACCTTGTAATGTGTAATGGACTATATATAAAAAGGTTAGTAACTAAAAAATTATTAATTTTTATAGAAGCATTTCATTCAACGAGTACATAATTAACATTTTGTCAATGAAATAAACTTATGGAAAAGGTGTAAATAGTCTGTGGGTGTTTTATGAATGATATTATAGCGAGCAATCTAATTTTTTTTTGTTAGAAAAAAAAGATTAAAAAATTTTGAAATGAAAAAAATTCAGCGAATGATTAAGTTAAATGAGTGAGCGAATGATTGTTGTGTTTTTTTTTATATTTGTGTATAATATTGTCAAGTGGGTGGATTTCTCTTGAACAGACTTATGCAATTTTAAAAAAGGTAAAGACTAGTTTCAGTCTTGTTCTTTTCATCATTTAACGATTTGTTACTTGTATTAATTTTTTTTCCAACCGAACAAAGTGTCGAACTACGCGAAATTAATGTCAAGTTCAAGGGCAATTAAAAAGCTTAAAGTAAAATTGCGAACGGATCGAACGTAAAATGTTTTCACGTAAACTCGTCCAATTAGAGGACTTTGTTTCAATGCAACATCAATGGAAGATAACCATCTTCTCGTCAGTAAAACACACCACACGTCTCAAATGTTTAATAGCAATTCGGATTATAGCTAATAAAGAAATAAAATTCATTCATAAAATACATTTCATCTTCATCACATAGAGAATATCACGAATATAACGAGAGTGAGTAGTTTTTGATTTTGTTTTTTTTTTCTCGATTTTGCTTACTTGTTTATTGATGAAACTTGTTAATAATATGAATACTCGGCCGTTTGCGAATATGTAAGAATTATATTTCTGAAATAAATAAAATCGAAAAGGTGTAGGCCCGTGCCGGAGATTAAATTATAAATTGCAGCATTCATTATGATAGACGTAATGATTATTGAAATTAAATTCTAATTAATTACATTGGTGTAGATGGGTACACAAAAGCTTATTAGAACTGGTATTACGTCTTTAGCAATGAACTGGATTTGTAAATGAAATTTAACAGAAAAAATGTTGCGCGTAAGACAAAATTTATACATTGTTAAGTCTACATGCCATGATGGTCCTTGTTCTTCTAATTAAACGAAGTTTTATGATGGATGACATGCTGTTTTCTCCGATATGGCCTCGAATAAATTGGATTCATTGAGGAACACAGTAGGCAGCCCACATATGCACAGAACCAATTTGTATTCTAATCGTTTAGCGCACGATATGCAATTTATGTAAGTGTGACTTAGAATCTTAGCTCTAACAAATTTTGATTCTATTGCGAACGTTACTAACACTCCCAATGTATTTACAATTCACTAGCAAAATCCGCCAAAAGCTTGTCTAAAGCTGTCCTTCTTGTTTCACCAGCTTTTCTTGGCTGATTTCAAAGAATCTTTATTTCATGAATAGAATTCCGCTTCAAGCTCTAGAAGTATCACGAGAAACATGGAATTTAAGTTTTTTTTTTTGAAGAGTTTGTCCCAGTCGAAAATTTGAAGCCTAAAATTTTATTTTACATGCTTCATACGTAGAAAACCGTACTTTTTAGCCCAGTACGAAGAACTGGGGGCTTATAAGAACACCATGCCGTTTGTAACATGTGGAATTCGAAGCAGACGGTAAGGGCAAAGCATTTGTCTATGATTATAGATGACGAATCCACAATAAAAAAATGTCTGTCTCTCTGTGTACACGATAACTTGAGTAAAACTCAACCGATTTCAAAAATTCTTTTTTTTTCCCTGATATGTAATGACAATGGCAAGACCCCATATGAAAATGGGCATATTCGGGTCAACCACTACTGAGCTGGGGCCTAAAAGGTGTTTTAGGGTTTTTCGAAGATATCTACGGCATTTTAAACGCTACACTTGTAAGTGATATGTCAAATGAAAGGTATTACAATACCAATCGACAAAAAAAAAGTTTATGGAAATTGGATGACCGACTCGTGAGTTAGCGCCCTTGATGTGAACCACGTACAGGGCGCGAAGCAGTTTTTGCTTGTAGGTCGGCCAACTTTGAACGGATCTCGACTGTTTTTGCTTTATTAGATAGGTATTGACCGTACCAATCAGGGAAAAAAAAACATGACATTTGGTTCACCGGATCGTGAGCTAGGTTTCTTGGAGTGAGCTGATATCCGGCTACTCGGCAGTACAGTCAACGTGGTGTATTTTGTCAATATTTCGAGTAAATTTTGACCGAATTTCATGAATGTGTTTTTGTTTGAAAGGTATTAACGAATGTAAATCGTCACACCTACTTCCGGTCTCCTAACAAAATTGCTACCGGCGGCGGCGGCCATATTGGATTTTAGTAAAAGTGATGTATCTTGGCAAAAATGGTACATAGAGAGTTTCTGTTAACAGATAAGTAATTGGTTATGTGTGCGGGGTGTTTCAGGCATATGCATATGACATATATCATGCATATGGACATGGTGATAAAAAAAGTTTAGAATTTGGGTTCCTAAAATTACTTCGTAAATTTTTGTTTTATTTGAGAGGTACTTCGTACGGGCTTTCGTAATTGCGCTATGTGCATTTTTTAATATGAATATGAATACTTTCATTAAAATTGCACGTGCCGCACTTGGGCTAGGTGGGAAGCATTATGGTAACGGGCATATACGGGTTATAGCTGTATTAAGGTTACGGACGTATTAGGGCTTCGGAAAAATTAGGATCACGGACGAATTAGGGCTACGGACGTACTAGTGTCAAGTACGTAATAGGCTTACGGGTCGTACGGCTTGTTATATTTCAAGCACTATTTTCGACGCCCTCACCATGTGATAAGTATTATGCACCTGTGTCCAAATGTTTAACATTGTACTATTATAGACGGCGGCTAGTAAAAAATGATCAGTTCTGGCTAATGTGATCTCATATATAGCAGAAAGTGGTTTAAAACTAATGAGAAGTAAAAGACTGCGTATTATTATGTTACAAATACTTAGATCAAAATGAAGTAAAAAACAGGTCTAGCAATTTTATTCACTAGTATTTTGAACTTACTCTACCGCGCCTCATATTAAGTAAAGTAAATTAAGTTAAGTCCAGGTAGGAATTTATTGGTCGCTTAAAATTAAAATTCACAAGCAAACATGAATGGCATCGGAGAATCTGGCACATGGTGTCAAAAGAACGCACGTTTAAACTACGTAAAAGGTGAACTCGCGCACGCAAGTTTATTACTGCAAATGCTTTTTAGCCATGTCATCGACTTTATGACTCCTTTTACAAAATTTTGGTATCGAAAAATCATGTGCGAGTTCACCTTTTACGTAGTTGAAAAATGCGTTGTTTTAGCACATTGTGCCAGATTACCCCACGCCACAGACAACCGTACGAAGTACAAGGGGCTAAAAGGATTACGATGCCGTGTGTAATTGATGGAATTCGAAGCAGACGGTAAGGGCAAAGTGTTTGCCTATGTTCATAGATAACGAATCCACAAAAAAATTTTGTCTGTCCGTCCGTCCGATTTCAAAAATTTTATATATTTTATATTTTTCTATATTTTTTCCCTGAAATATAGTCGAAATAGTGAGGCTAAGTTCGAAGATGGGCAATTTTGGGTCGACCCCTCCCGAGCTGGGGCCCCATAACTGATTTAACGTTTTCCGAAGATATCTGCGGCCATTCAAAGGCTAAACATGTAAGTGATACGTCAAATAAAAGGTATTTACAATACCGATCGACAAAAAAAAAGTTTATGGAAATCAGATGATCGACTCGTTAGTTAGACCCCTTGGAGTGAACTAGGTACAGGGTGGCAAGCCGTTTTTGCTTGTAGGTTGGCCAAATTTGAACGGATTTCGATGGATTTTGCTTTATTAGATAGGTATTGACCGTACCAATCAGGGAGAAAAAAGTTCATGGAATTCGGTTTACAGAAGCGTGAGCTAGGTCTCTTGGAGTGAGCTTATATGTGGCTACTCGGCCGTACAGTGAACGTGGTGTTTTTTGTTAATATATAGAGTAAACTTTGACCGAATTTCATGATTTTTTTTTGTTTGAAAGGTATTATTGAATGTAAAGCAGCTGTACTAATTTCCACCTCCTAACAAAATGGCCGTCGGCTGCCATATTGGATTTTTGTAAAAACAATAGAAATCGGTGAAAATGATACTTACAAAGTTACTGATCAGTGGGAAGTGATTGGTTATGTGTGTGGGGTGTTTCAAGCATCCCAAATATGGATATCTATTTATAAATATATACAACTACATTGAGCTATATAACGGTGTAGATAGTTCTTTTGAGCTATATACTAGCATATTTATTAGTAAAATGTTTATTTATAGGTTAATAGGTTAATATAAATTGTTGCAAAAATTTTTAAGTTTGGGTTATAGTTGAAAGGAACGTCGTACGGGGCTTCGTAATTGCGCTATGCGCAATTTTTAAGACGTGCACATTTCATAAGAATTTTAGGTTAGTAGGTTTAGGGTAAGAGAAGGGCGACCAACGAACTAGGGTCGCGTACGCAATAGATGTACGGGTTCGTACGGGGCTCAGTCGCAGCGAACGCTCCGACTGTTCTGACGGCTCGTCTTAAAATTCAATTTCATTTTTTTTCTAAGAAAATTGATAAATTTCCTTTTTCACATTTTTGAGCGGCGCTGTAATCTTACGGCCCAGGGCGCTGGAAATGCTAACCCGGCTCTGGTAACTTATCGTTCATCATTTAATTTCAAGAATCCCTTTGACGATCAGGATTGTTGCTCAAACTAAGTGTTGTTTGATTGCTGTTTCTCTTAATCAAGTTCTTTCATCCGAAAGAACCTTAACATTTATCCGTCGAACATTTATCCTTCGCTTTTAATCGTGAACACATTTATTTTCCTCATGTAACATCAACGAGAAAAAAAAAATCATTTTCATTTTCAAACAAAACATTGCTGCTGATTACATAGCAATAAAACATCTCCTTGCTATAATTGCTATTGATATGAAAATGCCATAAAATGTCAGTCCATACATTTCGATGTTCGATACATCAATCAATACTTGCAATTCATTGTGTAAATAAATTTACAACAAATTGTTTAAAATATATGTCTTCAATTTGCCACAAGAGATCATACCGTAGAATAATATTGCATGAATGCTGCGTAAACTTAACCATTTAAACTTAACAACATCTCATATATACATAAATGTGTACGACAAGAGATTAAATGTATAATATCAAATTTATGGCTGGTTCAGTGGATGGATGTCAATCAAATTCATTTTGTGTTTTATGGATTAATAATATACGATCACCTAAGTTGCATAGAAAAATCGGTTACTACCAAGAAGTACAGTGTTTAAGGAGGTTTAATTTATTGTTCAAATTTTGTGTGTAAGGTTGAAATGGTGAATGGGTTTGATTTTTAATTGATTGGATAATTGTTTCGGTTTTTATTTTTGTTTCCAATATGCATGCAATATAAATATCGCTGTGTTTGTTTTCTCTTCATAGGAGGTATAACATAAATGTCAATTATTTTATGATCAATTAATAATAAATTAAAATATTCAGGCTATAAATAAGTAAGCTTAGGTGACAATGTTTCACGTTATTGCACAATGAATAATGTCTATTTGTAATTGAGGCGGATAAAACTCATTCTCCTTAGCCTTTAACTTTTATCTGATGTTATTGCTTGTCAAATATAAACCTTCCACCCATCGCCCGCCTTGTCGAATTCGTGGGATTTATGTTCGGACGAAGAAACTAACCGAGCATAAATTTGGTTGTAGCTGTGTGTAATATTACGTTCTTGATCAAAGCTTGATGGAAAGCTTGTTCATTTGAAGAGCTTTGTAGTTCAAGCTGAAGACAAAAACTTACATTTTCAACGTCTGGGCTGCAACTACATTTTACGAACTTGATATTTTAAAGAGGAGAGAAAACTAACAGCAAGACAGTAAGTTACTATGTTCCTCACGAAAATACACTACTTATGGAATAGTTATTTATACAACCGAGTGACAAACGCTTTTTTAGGCACTAGATGTGTAGATTGTCGAGTGTGACAATACACATCGTGTGCCTAAAAAATCATTTATCATCGAGCTGTATACAACGTTTTTCGCAATAAAGGCAACGGAAGGTCCTACTTTTCGTCACTTGTTGCGAAAATGAGCTTTATGTGATGCTAGGAGAACCATTGCAATAATAACAAGTTGTGATAGAAATTTTAAATTTTTCTCTGGTCAACAGTATATTGAACAAAGAACAAGATGTTCACCGTTTCCATCGCAACAATTTCCACAACAAGAATTTCCTCGAAATAGACGACCCATCGAGATTTGACGCTAGGAGAAACTTATGATTCCTCGTAGATAGAACTCGGAGAGTTAGAATCCCTCCATGAGGAACATATAGAACAGGAATTTAAACTCGCGAAGTAATTTACTCACAAGTTTAAATATCATCTATCTTGTATGTATGAACGCATGTATGAAGGTGTAAGAACAAATCATTCATTTGACTTAACCCGACCTAACCTGAAGTGCGGCTAAAAAATAGTTGAAGTGAAGGAATAGATCCGATAGTTAAACTGCTGATTTGCTTTCAGTCTGTGAAGGTGTATGTACATTGTACAAGTTGTAAATCTTATAATGATTCTACTATAGAGGAAGAAAAAGGACTTGTAAACAGAATGTCACTTGACTAATAAAGAATTGACCATTTGCTACGATAGTATTATCCGTATTATCTCAGGAAATTAATTTACCACTTTAAAAAGTGACAGGGATCATTTTTCAAGTGGTTTTAAAGTTGAATATCCTTTCCTGAATGCAATTACAAAGCAATGACCTTCTAAGTGTACTCATTGCTGTAATAATAACTGAAACGGCGGTTCATAATGTACAGACAGGCTTTCATTTAAGGGAAAACAAATCCATTATCCATAAACAAATTCAAAATATTTGCACAATTTAAGAAGCTGCACGGCACGTCCAATAGCCAATCAGAGAAATCGAAAATAAAAGATCAAAACTTTAATACAACTTGCTAATTTATGGCCAAAAATTATTTTCGACATTACCAAATGCAAACGAATATAACAAATTTTATACGCTCAATGAAACACAGAAAGTCTCTTAAATGGTTCGCTATACTTAAAACTCCTCCACTTGTAGGACCTTATTTGTCAATTTTAAGCAATACATTTCGGCTCTCTGAAAATGGGTTTTATTACATTTTAGCCGCCTACCATTTTTATGGTCATTTGTTTGATATTGTAAATGAACTCAGAGCTTCGATGTGTATAAAATTGGTTAATATAATTCGCAGATGCGCGGCTACACATTAACAAAGATTGGTCATTCTCCCAAACCAGCGTCTGAGTCAGACTCACTAATAAGTCTGACAGACTATAGAAGCTATTCATTGCATGCAAAGACGAATGAAGCAAAGACAAACTTCAAAATTAAAAATTTCAATTTTAAATTTAAAGACAGAGTTACATCTATTGGAAAGCTACTTACTTTGAACCTAATTTTTGTAGTAAATTTATTACAGCAGCTATGGAGAATTAATAAGAATCTTCTCTTTGATAATTTGTGTTGCTTTTCTCGAAGATATTTTCTCACCTCAGTGACGAAAATTAAAACTTTCGTACTTGTGCTTATTGAGAAAAATATTGTATAACATGTTGGTTAGAAATGATTTTGTAGTCCTGCGCCCTCGAGAGACAATCGAGTGCCTTAAAAATAACGTGTATCACCCGGTTGTAGAATAGTTATTTATGACATCGAGTGCGAAGTACTTTATTAGGCTCTAGGTGTGTAATTATGACACGAGGCCGCAGGCTTCATTAATTAATCATTAATCATTAATTTCCTCGCAAATGACCAATCGTTTCTCAAAAGTCCTGTTATCGAATATAAGGCATAAATTTAAGGTCGTATAAGGCAATAGGACATGAGCCAAAGCATTCAAATATTTTTCTTATTAAATTCTAACCATTAGAACCAAATATCGACGTTCAAGTGAAAATGAGCTTTCAATTTGTTTTTCTTTCAAAATGAACTGTTATACCTAAAATAATGAATCTAGACAAAAAACGAGCCATCAGAACAGTCGGAGCGTTTGCTGCGACTGAGCCCCGTACAAACCCGTATATCTATTGTGTACGTGACCCTAGTGCGTCTGTCACCCTACTTTGACCGTAAGCCTATTGCGCCGGTTAATGTAGTTAAAGTAAAATTATTATGTAATATGTATGTCTTACAAATTGCGCATAGCGCAATTACGAAGCCCCGTACGACGTTCCTTTCAAATGAAACAAAAATTTCAAATCGCCCTAAAATTTTATTTTTTTGAAGGGCCTAGTATCGGCCTCAGTCCGAGGACCCAAATTTAAAATTTTTTTCAACTACATTCTATTCGGCCTTTGATTACCTCCCAAATGAAACAAAAATTACGAAAAACGGATGAAATTTGCTCGAGTTATATGTAAAATACACATAGGGCCCTAGTAGTGGCCTTAGTCCAAGGACTAGAGATGTGCGGGCCGCCCGAAATTCACCTACCCGACCCGGCCCAGCCCGGCCCGACCGGGCTTGGGTCCGGGTTTCAAAAATTAGTCGGGCTCGGGCGGGTTCGGGTTTCAAAAACAAAGATTCGGGCTGGCCCGACTTTGTTCGTCTTTTACAAAAATGTGAAAACTTGAAGAAAAATTTAAAGAAAATTTGTAGTACAGTCCGAGAGTAAGCTTCCTTTCAAGTGTTCGATAGATTTGTGAGACTACATTCTTATAACGATAGCTAACCGAACGATTTCCACTTGTTAGGCGCGCCAATTTTAGGTTTTTTCGCTCAATAAAAAATATACGGGCCGAGTCAGGCCGGGCCGGGTTTTACTACAAAATTCTCGGGTCGGGTCGGGCTCGGGCATTAAAAATTAGTCTGGGCCGGGCTGGGTCGGGTTTTGAAAATAGGTCGGCCCGCACATCTCTACCAAGGACCCAAATTTAATTTTTTTTCAACAACATTCTATTCGGCATTCGATTACCTTCCAAATCAAACAAAAATTACGAAAAACGAATGAAATTTACTCGAGTACTATGTAAAATACACATAGGGCCCTAGTAGCATTTCACTTCTAAGGCCCTAACTCACGGTCCACTCACCCGATTTTAAAAAACTTTCCTGGATTGGTATTGACAATACCTATCATTTGCCGTGTCATTTACATTTCCATCGTTTATTTTGCCATAAATATCACCAAAAGACCTTAAATCACTTAGGTGGCCCTAACTCACGAAGGGCCGACCCGAATATGCCCATCTTCGAACTTAGCCTCACTTTTTCGACTATCTTTCAGGGAAAAAAAATTTTTGAAATCGGATTTGATTTACTCAAGATATCGACGTGACAGACGGACAGACCGACAGACGGACAGACAAAATTTTTATTGCTGATTCGTCATCTATGAACATAGGCAAACACTTTGCCCTTACCGTCTGCTTCGAATTCCATCAATTACACACGGCATCGTAATCCTATAAGCCCCTTTGTACTTCGTACGGGGCTAAAAAAGAGCAGACGAAACCCAGAAACGGCGCCGTTACGAGTGAATCACTGAATGCTAAGATGGGTAAATAATGATTTTTATCGATCAATTGCATGCATATAACTTCAGATACAGCGATGATTTGAAATTGTATAAAAGGGCGAATAAAACGCGATTCGAAAACTCAACCGCTTTTAAAGTGTACAGCATGATTCACGCTTTATTACATTCATATTCTAAAGAGCGAATTGAACATATATTGATGATCCTCGAATTCTGGTATCATCTCTATTTAACCATGAAGACTAACCGTACCAACAATATACAATTAATCAATAAATTACTGCATGTAATCAAAACACAGAATTTTGTTGTTTGTTTGAGTTATGATTTATGAATTTTATTATTTTCTTTACTCTTGAGAAACAACATTGCATGCAAATCATTCGAATCACTTTAAAAATTGATCATTTGAAGATCAAACAATTTATGCTGAATGAATAATCCCATAAATTTGTTTACATAATCAAAGTACTTACATATTATTATAACAAGGTGTGTCTGCATTTGAAAAATCATTGCCTGAGACAAAATAGTGATATGTTGCCGGTCTGTTGTAGCAACATAATATACTTAGCATCAAATTGCTATGCAAGCAATGAGAATTTTTTGTTGTTTCTGAGGGGTAAGTCAATTGGAATAGCGAACCGTAAAATATCGAATAACAGACCGTAAAATGATAAATAGTGTCCAGGCCAGAGCCAAATATAGTCGAACTCGGGAGCCTAGTTTGCGACATCAAGAACGAAGTTGCCACTTCCCATTCGTAGTAGAATAAATAGGCTTATATTATTATTATTATTTCGTATGGCCATATAAACAGCTGATTAGATTATCACATCGCAAATATTAAAATAAAAAAGTTCAAGAAAAGTTAAAATGAAAAGAAAAATTTCAACAAAGCAACAAAAAAAGAAAATCAACGTCGGGAAAGCATACTATCGTCACACTTGAACATCCAATTGATTGAGCCATTGAATAGCGTTAGGCGTCAGTTCGTGTAATTCGACTAGGCCACCAGTGAACTTTCTTGCTGGGCAGACGTCAACAATATGATTGGTCGTTTGTACGTCTGAGCTGCAGTCGCAGTTCGGTGATGTGATCACATTTCACTTGTAAAGCAAATCGGCGCAACGGCCGTGACCAGTCCTAAACCTGTTTAATCGACACCAGGTTTTCCGATCTGCGTCAAAACCATTGATCTTTTCTGTCGGGTCAGTGATCAGGTGTTCGTTGCGAAGATTTCTCGCACGCCAAGCTTCTCGCCACTTTTCCTTAATGTCGAATTCATAATTTTCGTCTGTGTTAAAAAATGGTTCGCACCAGATTGGCTTTCTGGACTTTAATCTTGAGGTGATCGGTGCAAAAATGAAGTCCTGGATTTTAGACCATTCTCGATGTAAAGCGGCTTCTCGACTCGACGAATAGTCGATGGGGAAATGTTTGCCAGTACTGGTAACCATGCCGTTGGTGTTGAACGTATCGTTCCGGTGACAATTCGTAGAGTAGCGTTAATTTGCGTATCTGCTTTGCTTGTGTGCGAACTCCCCACGTTGAGCCTGCCAGCTTTTGGATGATATTGTTTCTCGACTTTAGTTTCTGTGCCGTTTTTTCCAGATGTGGTTTATGTCTTTGGGTTCTGTCCATGGTATAGCCAAGGTACTTTGGATTGGAGTTGAATTTCAGCGTCTTTCCACAAAATTTGTCGGTCAGCTGCGTCGACGCTTCTCTGTTGTTTAAGTGGAAGTAACCAATTTCCGTTTTATCTGGATTGGGGTACAATCTCCAATCTCCATAGTACTTTTCGAGTGTTGCCAGGTCCACATTGAGAATTTGTTCAATGTACTTTGGGTTCCGGTGTTGAGCGCATTGTGCGTTGTCATCGGCGTAGCTGAACTTTCGGGCATATCGTAGATGTACAAATTGAAGAGAAGCGGCGCCAGTACAGAGCCCTGTGGTAGGCCGTTGTTCAAGAATTTAGTCTTGCTGCAGTTTTCATTCATAAATACTTTGATTTGTCTGTTTGACAATATGTTCTGCAGTAGTTGTGTGAGTACAGAGCATTTTACAACATCGAAAAATTTCAATAACAGTCCATCCTTCCATACCGTATCGTATGCCGACGACAGGTCTACGAATGCTTATATAAGGAGTGACTGCAAGTTTGCTAGCATTACTGTAAAGTACACTTTACAGTCGAGGGGTATATAATAGTATATTACTTCCGAGGTTCCAAGTTGTGTATTTGATAAGTGGGGTGTTACAGCCCGACCCGTAGGGGAGGGCTGTATTCCCCACTTGTCAAATAACAACTTGAAACCTCGTAAGTACAATGCTTTACGTGATTAGGCAATGTAAATGAAATTGAAACATGCCGTAACACGTAATAGTACATTTTCTACCTTGGTGTATATTTCGAGAATAACTTCGTATGTACAATTGTATATAACGAGCGCCAGCGAGTGTATATACAATTGTACATAAGAAGTGATTCGAGAAATATACACCAAGGTAGAACAATGTTTTATCTCCTGCAAGCTGATATTTCATACATTAGCGAAATAACCACAAATATTTGGATTTAAAACTAATTAATTAAGCATGTTGTTTTAAAACGCATTCACAACAAAAAAAAACATCATACAGAGAATCCTTTATTTACTTACTCACACATATATACTATCCACCTCAACATTTCGTTCAAATCACATCATTCCGACTACTCTGATTATTTGATCGATGTAGAAGTGATTAACGAACCACTACCGACACCAATTGCATCGCGTTATGTGATTTGTTGGCGTAGTGGTCAGCATGTTTGGTTGATATGCTGCTGGTCCCGTGTTCGCTTCCGCCGTTCGGCGATTTTTTTTTTTTTTGCAAATATGTAGATGGAAAGTAAATTTACCCTAGGTGGGTTATGTGTGAATTATCCAATCGTATAGGCTGTGGTTATGTATGTGTTTGTGTTTATATGCAGAAACGCGTAATGTATGAAATATCAGCTTGCAGGAGATAAAAGTATATTATAACACAAGGACTATAATCGTGTGATTATAGCCGAGATGAAGCGAACGATCTGTGGGCTTCAATTCAAGCATCGAGGCTTCAGCCGAGAATTTCAGTTCGAGATTCATTCACGCACCGAGACATTAATCAAGCGATCTAGTCGTTGTTTTATACGATAGTTTAACGATAGTTTATACGATAGCACAAAACACCTAAAAAAATGCATTTTGTTTGGAAATATTGCTATACACCATCTACACTCTATAATCGGGACATTACAACTCTATTTTCGCCGATTAAAATGCGTTCTGATTCAGACTTTTTACAGTAAGTTTTTCTTTACAAACCGTCGTAAGGGTACACATTATGTATAAACAGTATTCGGTTTTTAATAGGGCAAATGTAAAAATAAATGAAAAACTGTGACTCCCCTCGGATGTTGATCTCAACATTAACATTTATTTCTATCCAGAAAAATGAATTTTTAAATGAATTTGTAGAGATCGTTTACGTACACAGGGTTGTCAACATATCCACGATATTATCTACTGAATATTTCAGCTCATCATCTCGAACGCATGACATATGGACGGCTAATGGTTAATTTGATAGTAAAATTTATTATGAATAAATAAATAAAATTTGCGAAGCAATGGGACAAACATAAATATATAATTTTGATGTTATCGTGATTGAATGTATGTACGCAACACACATCTAATGTGTGTGTACATAATGATTGTCTTTTGACTATTATACGACAAAGATCGAAATCAATCCAATGCTAATTAATTAGCATTACCATTACCATTTGGTATGATCACAGGAAGTGTAATATTTATTTAAATAATAAAATCATCCCACGTAATATACCTAGGCAAGCTATGCATGTTATAGAAACTTAATTATATTCCGTTTTGAATTGAGACTGGGTTGTAAATAATTTTGAAATTTATCATAACTATGGCAGACACCTATATTACAATGAAACTGTGTGTCGAAAAATAAAAAATTTATAAATTTATTGGGTATTATTGGGTATTATGTGTAACTTAATTAGATTAAGTTTAACATCGGCGATTCTTCGTTTAATGTTTAATTGATATTGCCATGAGAATTGAAAAATTGTGTCAACAGCGTTGGTAGATCGAATTTATTTTATTTATTTTCATTTTCTTATTACAAAATAAACCAAAAATTTATCAAAATTAGAATTTTCATAATTTCATACTAAAATTAGAAGTGACACAGTAATATCGTAGTTACTATTTGCACCCGGCTGAATTATTATCTCATTATCTCATTATTATCGTACTAGCTTTGTTCGATTCTGCTCAATTTAATCTTCTAGAAAAAGTAAAATCAAGGCAATTGGTCCAACACTTATGCAAAATGTAACGTTAACGCGTTTCGTTTGATTCTATTCCATTAACCCTTTTGCACAATACGACTACGACTATTTGCACCCTTCCGGGTAGAATCAACAATAATACTATACCTGTTTGGGGAACTTACCAGACAATATACAATGACTGCAACAACTGTTGCATACGAGAAATACAACTGTTGCACTGTCATTGTAGATTACCTGGAGACAAAGTTACCCAAAACATATGGAATTCAACTCTTTTTTGTTGTCATTTTTAATGAGCTTCAGCAAAACCTGATTAATTTGAATATATCTTTGTTCGCCTTGTCATCATTGACCAAAAATAGACAGACCACAAATTTTTTTTGTCTTACGGCCAGAAAACGACTCATTACCTTCTAAAAAAAACAGTTTTTCGTATTTTCTGGCCGCAAGACAACAAAATACCGTACTGCCTCTTGGTAAATTTTTTGTTTCGATGTATGAGATATATCCCTCGCCTTCGGCACGAAATCCAACTTTTTAGCCCCGTACGAAGTACTGGGGGCTTATAAGATTAATATGCCGTTTGTAACATGTTGAATTGGAAGCAGACGGTAAGGGCAAAGCATTTGGGTCCTTGGACTAAGGCCGCTACTCGGCCCTAAGGGTTTTTTGCACATAAATTGAGTAAATCTCATCCGATTTTGCTAGATTTAGTTTTTTATGAAAGGTAATTGAATACCGAAAAGAACGTGGGGAAAAAAGTTTCAAATTCGGGCCCTTGGACTAAGGCCGCTACTCGGCCCTAAGTCGTTTTTGCACACAAATCGAATAAATCTCATCCGATTTTGCTAGTTTTTGTTTCGTTTGAGAGATAATTGAATGCCGAATAGAATGATGGCAAAAAAAGTTTCAAATTTGGGCCCTTGGACTAAGGCCGCTACTCGGCCCTAAGTGTTTTTTGCACATAAATCGAGTAAATCTCATCCGATTTTGCCAGATTTAGTTTTTTATGGAAAGTATGAATACCGAAAAGAACGTGGCGAAAAATGTTTCAAATTTGGGCCCTTGGACTAAGGCCGCTACTCGGCCCTAAGTATTTTTTGCACATAAATCGAGTAAATCTCATCCGATTTTGCTAGTTTTTGTTTCATTTCTGAGATAATTGAATGCCGAATAGAATGATGGCAAAAAAAGTTTTAAATTTGGGTCCTTGAACTAAGGCCGCTACTCGGCCGTAAGTGCTTTTTGCACATAAATCGAGTAAATATTATCCGATTTTGCTAATTTTTGTTTTATTTGAGAGGTAATTGAATACCCAATGGAAAGTTGGCAAAAAATTTTGGGTTTCTAAAATAATGTCGTAAATTGTTGGTTTTATTTGAGAGGTACCTTGTACGGGCTTTCGTAATTGCGCTATGCGCAATTTTAAAAATGAACACATGCCCAACTTGACTTGCATTTTGGTAACAGACGCATTAGAGGGTTGTAGACGTATTAGGGTTCCGGGCGTATTACGGCTACGGACGTATTATGGTTACGGACGAAATAGGATTACGGGTCGTACGGGGCTAAGTCGCAGCAAACGCTCCGACTGTTCTGATGCCTTGTTTTTATTGAAATTTTGAATAACTTGCATGCTACCATCAGTCTTTTGATGTTTAAATGCCTGTCCCTAGTTTTGTATTAATTTGTGTAATGAATGAAATATTACTTGATAACTAGGATTTTTCTACTTTAACTATTGAATATAATAATGTGTAATGAAGTAGCTCCTTAGAATTGTTTACAAACTGGAGCTACGCAGGTCACTTGTTATGTTTTATTATTGTGAAAATAAATGAAATGAAATGAAATGATCCAACCTTCAAACACGTATCAACCAAAAATGTCCCAGCAAGACAGTAATGTACTATTGCTATGTGTGGAGTTCTTTCTACTTATTCTCTTTGTACTCCTTCAATTTTTTTTTATATGAGCGCGCAGTGCATAGCCAACATAGTCTCTTTTTCTAATGATGGGAGAGACATTGAATTTGAAATAATCAACAAATTTTGAAATCAAGTAAAGTTGCTAATGGGTTTTTAATACGTCGGAAAGAGATAATAAAATAATTAAGGATCTAATGCTAACTCTGCAGAAATAATTGATACAGACAGACAAACATCCAGTTTCATCATCATTTCGTTGACTGCCTGTTACTGTGTCTGACTCCGACTAAATGTGTTAGTGAAGAGGTATAAATATCAGACTAGACAAATGTTTTGCGCGCCCAATTAATTAACCCCGTCCGAACTACAGACGGCTATTGTACCATTCACAAAACATTGTTACGTTCGATGCCGTCAGATGCAGATCGACAAAAAACGTATTTGTCGACTTTGACTTTGGTTTTGATAATGATGTGTTAACATTATCACACATTAACTGATAATACCATCAAATGAAAACCAATATGATTTTGACTGTGTCTATGATATTACGAGCTCGAAATCATTATTTGGTTTCTATTGAAAATATTCACTAGCCGTCACAATCGTTGATTCTGAAGCTTAAAGGAAGAAACCAAACAGCGAAAATTGAAAAAGAAATTTATATTTTTAATGAGTGTGTCGAAAGGGAGGTCGATTGTGTATGACAATTTCAAAAGCTTGTCTTTGAAACCCAAAGTATATTGATAAAATTAGGCATAATGTATACCATCGAGCATTATTATCGAAACTCATTTCAAGTTCAGATTAGATTAAATGGACACAACATAAAAATGAGAAAATTGCATAAAGTGTGTTTAGTATACGGTAATAGCTTCGTCGATTGAACAGAAGCGAAATGACTGGCTTACATAAAATTATTTGTGATACCTTTCCGGAAGTGGTACTCGATTTGTTTTATACAATCCTGTTGTCATCAATTGTTTTGTACTTGACTGTACGTTTATTGAGTCGATACTATGTCTCGAAGACGAAAAAGATAATACGGTAACATATGAAGGCTTCTAAGCGAGATGGACTAATTAACAAACAAAACTTGCGTTTGTAAATAGAGCTAAATGGAGTACATCACCAAAGGATGTTGTTATTTTCCACACCACAGCTAGGGGCAAGTCATGTCCAGTGATTTCACCATTTGCACTTAAGCTTGAAACATTCTTTCGAATGGCTAAAATTCCCTACCAAGTAATAACATTTTTGGTTTAAATTCGGTCACTTTATTGACATGCATTGATATAGTTTGACGACGAGTTTCCGTTCGGTTCAAAGGGTAAGACGCCCTGGATAACTTTCAATGGAAAACACATTGCAGACTCACAGCTTATTGTGGAATTATTGAAAAAGTCCCATTTTTAATTGCCTCTCCACAAAAATTTCTTTAATTTATTTCAAAATTTTAGAAAGTTTGATGTAAGGCTGGGAAACTACAGTGACACAGATCTCGCCTATGGTCGAGCAGTTCGAATGATGATTGAAGAACATTTGTATTGGTAAGATGAATGAAATATTAATTTATGGATGTAAGAAAATAATAAACAATGAAAGGGGTGGCGTTGTTTGGAGATTTAAATATTGCGATCGAAAAGTTCTTCGAGACATGTACTCACCGTTAATGGTAAAGAACTTTAATTGGATAATTCGGCCGTTGGCTTGGCGATCGATTGTGTCTAGATTTAATGCCATGGCATGGGCACAAGGGATCGGTCGTCATTCATACGATGAAATTGTGGAAATGATGCATAGTTCATGTGAAGCACTCTCGATAATACTTGGAAATAAGAAATTTCTTCTTGGTGACGAGCCCTGCGAAGATGATGCTGCAGTTTTCGGTCTACTAGCCCAAGCACTTTATTCATCGCCCGGTGCTCCCTTTCATGCCATGTTTGAAAGTAATTGGTCAAAGTTAACTTTGGTTGAGAGCTGAAGCATACTAATTAAAGTTTTATTAATTTAGAATGCCCGAACATCGTGCAATACGTTGAGAGAATGAAAAGTATTTATTGGCCGGACTGGAATAATTTGTTGACTACTGATTAACTAACACTGATTTGATCAGCATCGACAATAAACAATTTTATTCAGAAGATTTTCTCTTGTTAACCTTCCGTCGCTACATTAAAAACTAAACATTTTCGTAATCAGTCTAACACCTACTAAGACAATTGATAGTGCAAAAGAGTATTAACGAAAGAGAGCAAACTTTATTCACAGTCAGTCAGGCAGCTATTAAAATAAATTTCCTACACTTTAACACCAGGTAACCACTTCCTCTATCTGTTTAGCTTACAACCTTAATTCGGAATAAATATCGTCGATAATTGTTTAAATACTGAAACTCATCCATCTCTGGGCAAATCCTACATAAGACAAAAACTAAATTACGGTGGAAAGTTAACGTTCGAAGAAAATTTGTAGATGAAAGCAAATAGAAGGAAGTCTTGCGAACGGTAATTAATAGCAAATTAATTCAGGATTATGTAATTTGAATAGTAAATGGATTCGGTCTGATGTTTCATCACAATTGACAAAACCCCAATTACTTTTTCCAAGCATACGACACATTTTGGTACACATTCTCAGTGCGATTTCTAAAATCTGTACCACATCCATCAGTAGAAATTACCAGCAATATACTAATCAATATGGGAATGGGAAATTGTTCAAATTACGACGTGAAGAATTTCCTTTTACATTTGGCTCAACAATTTTTTTTTCTTTAATTGCTAGACTATGGTTTTAATTTTTGTATTGAAGAAGTAACTACAGCAACGGGTAAAACTTGTTTAAGAGGCATCGATGCTTTGTTGAAGAGTACATTTACATTTCAGCGTTTTTGTTTAATTTTATATTTCCACCAGAATCCTTTTTCAAAAACTTAGGACCGCAATAACGACCAACAATGTGTTACCTTTCAACAGAAAATAGATTTAGCTTAAGCAGTTTGACCAGCTCTGAGAAAACTGAGATTTTGAAGATTTCGTAAAACTGATGACTTTTCAATACTAACTTTTATTGGAAAGTAACACATTCGTACTCCTTTTTGCGGTCGTTTTTTCAAAAAAGATTCTGATGAACAGATATCATCAAAAATAAAATACGAGACACGCAAATGTAGGTTACAATTTTAGCTACACGCACGGAATTTTGAAAACTCACACATTTTCAGTTTCTATGTTTTACTTGAGTTGTTATTGTCTCCATATAAAAATGCATGTAAAACTCACAAAGGGCCAGTAAGTAAATCACAAAAGAGAAATTTGTCGGTTTTCAAAATTCAATGCGTGTAAGCATTCAAATTTCCATATAAAGTCGAAGCATTATAATTTGATCGATTCTATTAATTTTTAAATAATTGTAGTTTTTCAAGAAATCATTTCGAAAACATTACAGTATAAAAGCTTACACATGCGCATTAGAGCTGTTTACTCGCGGTATACCTGCGGGTAATCCGTTCAAATGCACGTGTCTAAGCTTTTATACTGTAATGTTTTCGAAATGATTTCTTCGAAAACTACAATTATTTAAAAATGAATTAAATGAGTAGAATCGATCAAATTATAATGCTCCGACTTTAGTGAAGATTACGATAAATTAATCTAATATGGATCTTGCAAATGTAAAACGCGCGCCGCAGTTGAAGTAATCACTGAAAATTCTACTTTTCCGAATCTATAGACTATCAAGGTTTTCCCCAAATTTCGTAAGACCTCCGTCTTTTGATAGTATGAGGCGACAAACTATAAAAACGAGATCCAACTTGTCAATTACTTTGCTAAAACATAATTCGAAATAAAAAGACCATGTATCTGGAGGTTCTTCCGGCTAGGAGAAGAAAAGTTCTTCTGACCTCCAGCGCTTATCACATTGTATGATACGAACTCTTCTACCTCATTAATTTCACCAAACATTTTTTACAAAATACTAGAAAAATAAAGCTCATCGCTTATTTTTGTCGTAGTAGATGATTAGTCGTTTCTAAATTGCAAAATTTGAGTCCAATTCGACAGTATTGTTTAAATGATCTTCACTGATAAAAACGTATAAGTTCTTTTTCGAAAATTCTCTAAACAAGTTAATAAATATCAGCGTGTGATGAACGCTTAATTAAAAATAAAGTTGAAGAAATATGAGAAACAACGAAAAATTTCGGCTTATCGGACTAGTGAAAAACCGAAACGAGAGAAACGTGGTTTATACCGTTTGTTGTTGTATAGTAGGGATGGGCTATAATGACTTTGATTATCGACAATTATCAATTATAGATATTTTTTCTATCGAAAATTAATCAAAAAAAAATTCGAATAATTATCAAAATATATATATTCCAATTATTGAAATTCAATAAATCAATGAAAAGTAATTACAAATGCAATTCTATTAGGATTTATACTCAATATTAATATTTAATACAAATAGTACGCGACAGTGCGCAAAGTTGTCATTTTCGTCCTCATGTCCATTCGCATGAGAAAAATTTATTAATTATCGATAATTATCATTGATAATGAAAAACATGTCCCATGCCTATTGTATGCTCATGCTGACTGCTTATATAATATCTAGTTGACAGCAAGATTAACAGATTTAGCAGCTCAGTCCTTTCACTAAGCAACAATTTATTAAGAGTTAATTACTTTGTAGATAAGTTCTACAGCAACAAAAAATCAAATCATTGTCAATATATGTCAAATCATTAAAAAAGTTCTACCCGTTCTGATCAGGGTTCTGAAAGAACAGGTTAAGACACCCACGAGGACGGGTGACACCGAAAACGATAAACGCACTCAGCACAGATTGTGCACAGTGGGGCTGAACCAAATTTAAATAAAAAGGTCGGAAAACCTCAATTTTTTTTCATGAAATGTTAGCTTTTTTTAAGTTACAAATATTTATTTATTTTTGTCAGCATTTGAACGGATCTTACAATATTTGGCATTCATACAACTACGTCAGAATATAAAAAATCTCATCCACCTTATCATTAGAGCGAAAAGTGCCCATGACTGCCGACACATTTCCTCTCTGGATCGGAATGCTCAGCCGTTGTCGTAGAAACGTGCCGGACCTCGGTTTGTGTGTTTTCATCGCGACTTTCTTCGACAACTCATCAAAGAACCGTATGGCTTCCGCACACCACGGACCCATTGTCTCGACGGCGAATGGTACGAAGAGATAGCCTTGATTGATTAGTGAGCTGTATTTCTATTCGCTTTGTCTTCCGCTGCCTTGCCAGCCTTTTTCGTACTGAAACGTAGATTACTAGGTGCGAAAGTGTCGGTACAAGTTGCGTCCCATATTAAAGTGCTGCCACGTGACCAAGGAATTAATGTTATTCCATCCACTCTTTTGCCGTCGGATCTGCATTCTCAGTCAGTCTCGCAATGGCTATCCTATTCCATTGACGTTGTAGTGAAGGAATCTCCGGCTGAACGGATCCCGGATGCAAACCAAATGGTCCAATGGTTTGTTAGCATGGGTTGAGTGGGTTGAGTGTAGATAATATACATAAAAAATAAAAAAATGTCCCACACATGCATGAGACAGTCTACAAACAGTTGAAAAGTACTTTCTGAAAAACTGCTCGGTGATTTTTTTTATTTTTTATGTATATTATCTACACTCAATCCATGCTAACATTTCATGAAAAAAAGTTGAGGTAATCCGACCTTTTTATTTAAATTTGTTTCAGCCCCACCGTGTGTGTGTGAAATCAACTTGAAGAAAATGTTTTTTAGGAGAATTCGGAATTTTGTTTTTGTTACGTTGCCTATTTCATATAAACTTCGCAACCGCTGAACTCAATTTGTGTGTCGCCGCCTTCGTTATCAGGTCAGAGTTGTCTTAACCTGCTTCTTTCAGAACCTTGGTTCTGATATGAGAATATCGTGAATCACTCTTATACGAACGGCGCTATGCACTAACTGTACTTATTTTTTGGATCCTGAAATTTCATGGGTATCCTGATATGTATCATTTGGATCTTTTTTTAAGTACGGTTTGTATTACAACGCTGTGTTTGATTTTTGGATGACACTTCAAATTTTGCATTTTCAGCGGCCTACGGCGTGATTTGCTTTTTTAAGACGATTCGACACAACGTTAAATTGTAGTCTAAATTTGTGCGACCATCGTTTTGTCTTAAAATGGGTTTGAGTGAAAATAATAAATGTTTGTAATGGTGTAACCTACTACTACTACTACCTTTCTCACAGTAGGTTACATCACAAACGTTTATCTAATGAATTTATACAGAAAGTAGAACTAGAAATTGAAATAAAAACACCTTTTGCTTTAACGTCCCCGAGCAGAATTCGAACCCAAGATTGTCCAGACCAAGGTAAATATAGTGAGGAGGTAATGCCACTCAGACGCGCGGCCTAGCACATAAGTTCAATGCCAATGACATCTTTTTTTTTAATGGTTGACTACGATTTACTTGTATTTCACAAAAATATTTTCGCTATCTCACAACAGATTGCCCGACTTTCTATTCCATTTTTTGCTTTCAACGAAGGGATGAGATGGCGTTTGTATCAAACTTTCGTGCCACGCACATCTGATTGGGTTATATATGGCATCCTCCTCACTATATTTACCTTGGTCCAGACCATGTATTGACTATGAGTCTAGTGTTCTGATGATTCGTCTACATTGCCACGAATTACGCCTGCAACTATACCTCAAATTCTTCATGACTATTGCAGTGTACTGCTCATATTTGAAAAGTCACACATGAAAGTTTTGATGCCAAATATAGCTGTATGCGCACGTTATTTTTCTGTACAACTCGTTCTCCATCATTGATATATTTGGCATCAAAGCCTTCATGTGTGGCTAATAATTGATTTAAAAAAAATCACAAATGTTTATCATTGTTGTTCAAAGCCAACATTTTTGACACAAAGCGGTGGTCACAATTTATCAAAAAGGACGCGGATCATTTAAAATATATTCGTCTTAAGCTTAAAGCCCTGCTTAAAGCTCGCTTCGCTCAGAGGTATATACTAGGTTTTAGCTTTGAGTGACACTAAATCTTGTACTTGTTTAGTTTTACGTGTTACGTCAATTCACGCTTCAGAATTTTAATTTTCGATAATCAATAAATTTCAACGCATATGTATAAGAACATATGATAAGGCTTGTACTTTTTGTAAATTACCAAAAAAGTACTACGTGTGAGACGAAAAATTGAATTTTTTGAATTTTTGTTTTGTTTATTTGGCAGCTCACACTCTCTCTCTCTCTCTCTCTCGGCTACGGAGTACGTTTTGTTGAGTGGAAACCATACTTAATTAAGCGAGTCGACCAAATACAACAATGCCTTCGATCTGGTTGTTGTTAGTTTTAATTTGAATTTGTAGCGGACTTATGACTATGTTACCCGATGTTACCCAACTGCTATTTTATTACATGCACGGTGGCACGATAATGATTTTACATACTCAAAATTCACCGCAATGATAATTTTTGATAATCATCACGGAAGTGTTTTTTTTTGTATGAAAGATCTCCACGTTATCATCAAAAGCTAGTTGTCACCCAGACGTGTTTTTGTTTCTCTTAATGGTTTTTCTTCACCGATTAGAAGAGATTCAAGATGAATTTTCATGGAAACTGTGCTCTCCATAGCCCCTTTGTAACTACGGACCTGTCGAACCTTTTGCCTATATAGTTCTATTTGAACTTATTTATGCTTGTGGACCGCGCAGAGTCTTCAACGACAGAATATTGAATTAACATACATCGAAAAATTCACTAATACCTGCATTACAAGTTACAAAACAAATCGTCATAGAACATAACGTCGACCAATGTGTTGTACACTATACAATGAGTAATGAGGAACAATGTCACACTTGTTATTATATTTTACACCTACCTCCTTTTGAAAGTTCTATCGAAACAACTGAAGGCTTGTTTTTGGTCATAGAGGGACAATGTCGATCATCTGTAACCGAATTCGTCGCATTGTGAACTAACTAGGGGCTAACGATATCACCCACGCATCGAAGGTTTCCAAATTTCTTCACCTCTGTTACGATCATCTTCATTGAAAAACTCTATACTAATCAAACTAACCATATGAGTCTGAAGAAAGAAACATAAAATGACTTTTTGAAAAAAATCCATTCACAGATCTCTTTCACGCGCACACAAACAATTTTCGTTCACAAACATTTACAAAAGAAGACTGGAAGATATTTATAGCACGATGCACGCACACACTTTCGGCTTAAAAAAAAAATAGTGAAATAAAGATCTCATGAATTGCCGGTGTTAAAGCGAGACAGATCTATCGAAAAATGTGCGGCCATTTTGTATAGTCAAACATTAAGCCATGTACAACATTGCAGTAAACTTTAAAATTTAGTTCTTGATTGGCTTTTTAATCGTACGGTTTGTTCGACTAAATAACACATTTTTTTTGCTGTCGAATATTGTCTTTAAAATTTCATTTTTAATAGAAAAGAATAATTAATTAACACATCCGTGTGAATGATTTTTAATCCAGTCTGCGATTCGTATCAAATTTATATCTGTTTCGAGTTTAAAAGTAAATAAATAAAACTAAATGGAAAGACGATAACAATAATAATAATAATAATAATAATAAAATTGATTTTGGGTGTTACGCATTTCGAAAAGAAGAAGAAATTAATACAAAAGTGACCATTTTTCTGTTCCGTTTTTTTTCTTTCTCTCTAATGCTTACAAAACAATTATAATTTTAGAAAAGAGAAACAAATAAATTCTGTTGAGCTGCAAGTGTAACCAATTTTTTTTTTTTTGATTTTTCTTTTTCTTATTATTCAGGAGAAAAAAATTCAACGCGACTGGCGATCAAGAATATCAAGTAAAACGACTCACGTACATATAATATCATTTTTGTTTTATTAATGTGTGCGTTTTGATGACGAATTAAAAGTAAATAAAAAAAGGAAAGAAAAGAAAAACTAAAAAATTAAATTTATTAGAATAAAATTGCCAATATATATAATACAGAAAAAGGAATAACTATAAACAAAGCAACAGTCCATTGTGAAGAATCTAAAGTGATTATAAAAAATTTTGTATTCAAAATGAGTAATTGTGATAATAACAATCAGCAAACTACACAGAGTATAGCTGACTATTTGGCTCAGCTACTTAAAGACAGAAAGCAGCTAGCTGCTTTTCCGAATGTCTTCAATCACATTGAACGTTTATTAGACGAAGGTAAGCGTTTGACGATATTTTACTCAATATTTTTTTTCCCACCCTGACATTTCCCAGATCCAAAATAAATCTAAAATCTAAAATAAAAATCCAAACCGAATGTTCAAACAAAAAAATCGAAAAATTTCAATTTTTGTTTAGATCATTACAGTCAGAGTTTTGTGTACTCATTTCCATTCGAGTTCATTTACTATCTCAACGTCATGTGGTGTATTTTAACAGCCGAGAATGTGTTGAGCATAAAATGTGAATACATACATATATCCCATCCATAATATGAAATGAGTTACAACAAACGATATTATTTAAAATACATTCTTGTTTGCGATTCATTCGTTTCATATATAGAATTTACGTACACTTGCATATACTATCCCATACTGGCTGAGAGTCAGCAACAAATGAACAAAATGAAAACAAAATAAAAAAAAAACATAATTTTATTGACAGAAAATTCTGGTAAAGTAATAAAAATTGGCAACATTGTACAAGATCATTTCTTTTACCTAAATGACTTAAAGTTTACCTACCATCGAATACCGAGTTTTTAGGTATATAATGGATGTTATGTTGCATATATATATACTCAGAGACAAATCTTATAACATTTTGTGTGTTTTTTTTGGGTCTTTGACCTTATATTATAAACATTCGAAAAAATCAGTAAAAATAAAATGTCGATAGACTTTAACATACCCCATATTTATATCGACAAAGTCCCCACAGTGTAGTTTTACCATATTTTTTTCTTCTTCTTCTCTTCTAGTTACACGATTTACTTTTTCGAGTAATATTGAAATTTTATGTTACACACACTGCATTATAAACGATCAAGTACACTATCGTAAATTCTTACTTTTACAAGAATGTTATAAACCATTTTGTATTGAATATATGCAGAGGAGTCATGTTCGAAAATTTTCTCGTGTCTTAAAATATTATTAAGTGATACACGCAGGGGTTTTTATTTTAAGTCTAAAAATATACACTTCTTCGCCATGTGTTTGATGTTAGTTTATATAAAGTTGGGAAGTAGTTTTTATTTGAAAATTTTCTTTTTTCTTAATGTTAATTTTATGTTATAAATAGCCCTTTTAAGATGGTGGAAAAATGAATGGAATTGAAAACAATTTACAGTGAGAGAGAGGCTCCTACAGTCGTTCGTTTAACTTATACATTTTGTTGTTGTGCTTCTTCTTCGCTTTGAGATTTATTACTTCATCAACTGATTATGCATCTAAACAGATAAGATGTTGCATCAAAGGTTTCACTGTGTAATATACAAAATGTTATCTGGTTCAGTTAAATTTTATGGTTTGATATTTTTCTCAATATTCCTCAATTATATTCGAAAAACAAATTTACTTGTTTTACTGCAACGGAAAGGAAACGCCTTTCGTCTGATCTCTCTGTAATAACGTTTTAGAAGAAAACGCATTTCATCGTCGTTGTTTATCGTTTATTGTTAACACTCAATAACGCTACTACTTTTCACCCAAACACTTAAGAGTTGAAATTTAATCTTTTTACCGCTGTTGCTCTCTACACCACAAATTCTAAAAGTGTTGACGGATGACGCTTTTATTTTATTGTATGTTTCACGTCTGAATTATGTTTCAATTCACAACGCATTCGGCTTCGAAGAATATCAAGGATTCAGCGAACGGACTTCAACCGATTCTTAGCAATGAACAGTAGAAAGCAAAGAGTTCTAACTGCTTGAATGTCTTTGGCAAACATACACATACAAGATAGCCGCAAATAATTTATAGTTTTATCGTCAGGCAGATAGATAAAAACATAATTGAGTCTACTGATTCATGTTTAACACCCACTAGAAATGATCAATGACAGTAACTTGATTTCGAAGAAAACGTTTGAGGTAAATCTTCGATGAGAATACGAAATTCAAATGACTCAGCTTGATCATACTAGCCGCCAATTTACTAACTTGGATGGGTTACTGTATGCCATCCATCCAAATTTGACTTGGCTGTACCAGAGTTAACAAATATAACAAATTCCGGAGATTTTTTCATTTCGCTGAAGTACTTTGCTTTGCTTTGCCACGCTGCTTAATGCCAAACTGTCTGTAGAACGTTTTCAATAGCTCCGTAATTAAAAGCATGCAATAGGTACATGGAACCCAATTACGCTGTGAGCGAGACTGAGAATGCAGACTAAATTAATGTTGTAACGAAATTAGTTTATCTTTAGCCACTGTAATTATGGTTGACTCTGAGTCTGGCAATTCTAATTTCGTTGATAGTTCTGGGCACTTTATTGGTTCTAAAATTAATTTGGACTAAATGGGACAGTGTCATTATTATGATGATTAATGATGAGTTCCTTACTTTCACTCGTTCATCCTTGTAGTTACTTACATTGGTGAATGATTCAAAGCCCGAATAAAAATAAAACCGGAAAGATTCATGGAACAGACCAGTCTCCATCATAGAAATATGATGAAAAATTCAATTTCAGTTGTCACATTTACTAGAAAGTGATCGTCATTACATTTTTGTTTTATCTCTTATAAATGGATCGTACGTCACATATTATCATCAAAGTTGTTGTAAAGCAAATGATCATTTGATGAAAATGGTTATTGAATATTAAATGACTAACATAATTTTATAAAGTCAACTGGAGACGAAACAAATGATTCTGAAAGTCAGTACGAATAATCAGCTGTTTTCTCGTATCAATTGCACAGACAGAAGAGAGATGTTCTTCGGTCTGTGTGTACCGAAAAAAAAGTTGATTCATTTTATAATAAATAAAAATAGAATTTCAATCGAACATTTTTTTTTTGATTAAGATTAAAAAAGGACAACAAAAAAACTTGAAAGATTAGAGAGATAATAAATTCCAATTTCAGACCATATATTCACTCTATATATTTATTAAACGGCAATTTATTTTCCGTGTGTCTAAGTTTACGGTGAGCAGAGCACTTTAAAATTTGAATAAAATTAATAAAAAAATATAAATCTGGAATAAATAATTTAACAAAAATGCGTCTTGACGAAGAGGTTTATATAGAAGTTAGAGAGATGAAAAATAAAAAAACGTTAAAAGGTTTTTCATAATAACTTTAATAACGCATATATAGAGAGATATATTTTTTCAACAAAAATATGGTTTATTTTATTGATATTACTTTACTAATGTATTTTAATAGATTGACAAAATTATTTATGGGTATTTGCCATGAATATGGAAATGCTTCGTACCACTAAAACTGTAACTATACATGCAGACGACGAGGGAATGTTGAATATCTATATCTAAGACTTATCATATAAAATTGTTTAATCAAACAAATAATTAAGATAACCTCTTCATAAATACAAATCGAAATGAATTGCGCCAATGTATTCAAAATGAGTGATTAAAAAGACTTGTTTCGATTTGTTGTTGGAGTTGGTGTTGTTGTTGTTGCTCCAGATAGATCTATATATGTATTTTTATATTTCCGTCATTTATGTTTCATTTTTATCATTTGTGTTCAGCTACTGGTGATACGATTGAAAATTTATTGGCTGAGAAAGGGAACATAATATAGATGATGTTGGTGATGATATGGTTCAGATACCGTCTGTTCATTTAGGTCGTTA